>NW_004444131.1:3337595-3352190 GCF_000243295.1 Trichechus manatus latirostris
TCCTTTTGTGATTGACTTATTTCACTCAGCATAATGTCCTCCAGTTTCATCCATGTTATGAGATGCTTCACAGATACATCGTTGTTCTTTATTGTTGCATAATACTCTATTGCGTGTATGTATCATAGTTTGCTTATTCATTCATCTGTTGATAGGCATCTAGTTTGTTTCCATCTTTTTGTAATTGTGAGCAACGCTGCCATGAACATGGGTGTGCATATGTCTATTCGTGTAATGGCTCTTGTTTCTCTAGGATATATTCCTAGGAGTGGGATTGCTGGATCGTATGCTATTTCTATTTCCAGTTTTCTAAGGAAGCGTCATATCATTTTCCAAAATGGTTGTATCAGTATACCTTCCCACCAGCAGTGCATAAGAGTTCCCATCTCCCCATAGCCTCTCCAACATTTGTTATTTCCAGTGTTCTTGATTCGTGCCAGTAACGCCGGGGTGAGATGGTATTTCACTGTGGTTTTAATCTGTGTTTCTCTAATGGCTAGTGATCGCGAGCATTTCCTCATGTGTCTGTTGGCCGCTCAAATGTCTTCTCTGGTGAAGTGTCTGTGCATTTCCTTTGCCTGTTTTTTAATAGGATTATTTGTCTTTTTGTCGTAGAGGTGTTGGAAAATCACTTTTTTTTCTTTTTAGGTTTTTTTTGTGTGTGTGCTTTAGGTGAAAGTTTACAGCTCAAATCAATTTCTCATTCAAAAATTTATAAGTGTATTGTTTTGTGACATTGGTTGCAATCCCCACAGTATGACAACACACTTCCCCTTTCCACCCTGGGGTTCCCTGTATTCATTCTTCCAGTTCCTGTCCCCTCCTACTTTCTTGTCTTGCTTTTGTACAGGAGCTGCCCATTTGGTCTCGTATATTTGATTGAACTAAGAAGCACATTTCTCACACGTGTTAGTTTTTGTTTTATAGGCCTGTCTAATCTTTTTCTGAAAAATGGGCTTTGGAAATGGTTTCAGTTCTGGGTTAGCAGAGTATCTGGGGCCATAGTTTTAGGGGTTCCTCCAATCTTTGTCAGACCAGTAAGTCTGATCTTTTTACGTGAATTTGAATTCTGTTTTATATTTTTCTCCTGCTCTGTCCGGGACTCTCTGTTGTGTTCCCTATCAGGACTGTTGTTGGTGGTAGCCAGACACCATCTAGTTTTTCTGGTCTCAGGCCGGTGGAGTTTCTGGTTCATGTGGTCCTTGAGTCTTTTGGGCTAATATTTTCCTTGTCTTTTTTGGTTTCTTCATTCTGCTTTGCTCCAGATGGGATGGGATCAATAGATGTATCTTAGATGGCCGCTTGCAAGCTTTTAAGACCCCAAATGCTACTCAGCAAAGTGGGATGTAGAACATTTTCTTTATGAACTATGTTACACCAATTGACCTAGATATCCCCCAAGACTATGGTCTCTAGGCCCCAGTCCCAGCTACTCGGTCCCTCAAAGTGTAGATATGTCTAGGAAACTTCTATGCTTTTGCTATAGTCCAGTTGTGCTGACTTCCCCTACATTGTGTGCTGTCCTTCCCCTTGCCAAAGTTGACACTTGTCTACTACCTAGTTAGTGATTTTCCCTGCCCCTCCCTCCCCACCATTGGATCCATCAGAGAATGTTTTTTTCTGTGGATGTAAACCTTTTACTGAGTTCTTATAATAGTGGTCTCATACAATATTTGTCCTTTTGTGACTGACTTATTTCACTCAGCATAATGCCCTCCAGATTCATCCATGTTGTGAGATATTTCACGGATTCATCATTGTTCTTTATCGTTGCATAGTATTCCATTGTGTGTATGTACCATAATTTGTTTATCCATTCATCTGTTGATGGACATTTAGGTTGTTTCCATCTTTTTGCTATTGTGAATAGTTCTGCAATGAACATGGATGTGCATATGTCTATTCATGCTGTAAATCACTTTTGCAACTCAGATGTAGAAGAAATGGAAAACTTTTTTGTATTTCTATAAGCAAACTTAATTTCTGACTGGAACCTGCATTCCTCTTACATCATCATACATTCTCTGTGTTCCAAGGCCCTTCAGAGCGTAGACTCTTACAACGGAAATGCTAAGCATTTGAAACTCTCAAGCAGGGGCATTGGTGAAGCCTATGGCATCCTTCTCAGAAACCAAATAGAAACTAGAGTGGCTGACATCTGGGGCCTGGAGAGGAATGGGGATGTCCTGAGAAAGCTCTCAAGGCCAGCAGGTTGGTTCTCAGTAGCTTCTTGAAAAGCTGAGTCTGGTCCTATGGGGCCAAGGGCTGGAGGAGGCATTCCATGCCTTGTAGAACTGACAACCTGTCCAGAAAATTAGTTTTCCCTCATCCTTCCCTTGAGCACCACTGGCTGCTGAAAAAGAACCTTATGTCTTGCCTTAAGTTTACAAAACCTATAAAATATGAGAGGAGAATATAAAACAGGGGAGAAGATAAGACTATAGTGAACAAAATCAAATAACCCTAAAACTACATGTGTTTGGCCTTGGCATATATATGTGTGTATATACATAAAATTGCTGTAATGATCCACTTGTTAAAATGTGTTTATATTTCCTGAGGACACAGATGATTAGGGATGAGTATGGATCAGGATTTAAATTTCCTGTCCACCCATAGAGTAGATGAATAAAATCAAAAGTAGATCATTCAATGGTTTGGAAATATTTGTTCTTGGAAAACAACCATATGCTCAGCTGATCGTGTTTCTTCTCATTTGAGGTTCTCACTGTTTCACATAATTAGTCTGTCTTCTCTTCACTGGGGAAAACATCCTCTGAGGCACTGCTGACTGTAGAAATAGTAAGCAATTTGAGGGTAAAAATAGTAGCCACCATTCGTGTTACATATATTATTTATCATATCTAAATGATCCTGCAAGTTAGATATCAATCAGTACAATTTATATATGAATAAACTGAAGGTCAAAGAGATTCAGCAACTCTGAAACTCACACAGCCAAAAACTGGCAGCAGCCCGAGTATCTCTTTCCACTCTAAGACCCATCCAGGTATTTGGGTAGAGAGGAAAATACACAAAGCAAAACTTAACATCGCTTTATAGTTTGCTTTTCTTCTGGCAGCAGGAAAGGAGAAATAAGCCCCGATTTCCGAAACTTTCCTCTGAATGGGTTTGTGCAAACACCAGAACCCCAAATAGAGCCCCTAAATAGCCTGATAATGGGGAGAGGGAGGGGGTACCACTGGGCATATAAAATAATATACTTCTTTGTTCCAGGAACATTACATAGATCATATCATCTCCATCTAGGTAGACATTATTATTTTCATTTTATAAATAAGGAAACTAGAAAGTTAATTAATTTCCCTAAGGTCACAGAAAGGAGCCCTGGTGGCACAATGGTTAAGCGCTTGGCTACTAACCAAAAGGTGAGCGGTTCGAACCCACTAGCGCTCCATAGATCTGGTGATCTGCTCCCATAAGGATTACAGCCTAGAAAATCCCATGGAGCAGTTCCACCCTGTCCTTGTAAGGTCGCTATGAGTCGGAATCGACTTGATGGCACACAACAACAAGGTCACAGAACTATGAGTAAACTGAACCTGGGTTTGCAGCCTCGTCCTTTGGAGTCCAAGACTTGAACTTTTTCCTTTAGTTCCAATGTATGTGTGTCCTTTTTTTTTTTCTTCCAGTTTTATGTCTTCAGAAACATTCTTCTTGCATGATCCCACTTATAGGAAATACCTAGAATAGTCGAAAGTTTACTAGTGATTACCAGGAGCAGGCAGGAGGAAGAGAGGGAGTTATTGCGCGTGGTGTACTAAGTTTCCGTTAAGGGTGATAGGAAAATTTGGAAACGGATAGTGGTGGTGGTTGGACAACATGGTAATGTAATTAATGTCACCAAATTGCACATGTAAAAAAGATTGAAATGTCAGATGTTTTGTTATATATATTTCCTCACAATAAAAATAAGTAACACACATTCTTCTGTCAAGTCAGAATATACCCTTCTGTGAGAGAAAGAGAATATTAAAGAAAGTAGGATGATAAGGCAGAAGATTCAACCCTAAGCATCAAATCTCAGGGCCATTGTGGGCAGCTCCACCGCCCACCACCTGCTCACTCTGTCAGCTCAGGGATCCCAAGCTCGTGACCACAGACTCCTGTGAGGCAGAGCACAGAGCCCCAACTCACCCTTGGAAAAAGGCTCCTCGGCAGAGCTCCCCCCTGCCCCACAGAGGTGACTTCCCTCACCCCCACGTACATGAACTAACTTCGTAAAAAAATGAATCAGAGTTTCAGATGAAGCTCCTATAAAACCGTGGGCCACTCAGAGAATGTAAATTGTTAACAGATGTCTTTTTGGTTAGAGTACAGTCATATTCTGCCAAAGATAAAAATGAGAGGTTAGAGAACACATCATTCTGTTATCACGTAAGGAAAACCGGCAGATTGAACTTTCACGCTCTGCGGGTATATGTGACACGAACGTTGGAATCTCCTGCAAAAGGACCATATTCTTATAGCTAAAGAAGCTCTTGGCGATTACAGGGGAAGTCCTGTGCATCTGAATGTTACTCATTCGAAAACAGTAAACTAGACTGTGTGTATTTACATTCGTTACAAATTGGGGTGGGAGAGTTTTCTTTTAAAATTTATTTAAATGTGCTGCAAACCATTCTAACACATTGTTTTGCTAAAATGTCATCAGTGCCTAAACCAATTCCGTACTTGTTTTTATTGTATACTCCATGTACAACAAATTATAGGATTTCAGCTAAAATTATATATATATGTCTGTATATATACATGCTATAGTTTTTGCTTTTGTGGATCTTTATGTGGCGTATTTTTACTAATCAGGCTTAGAATGCGGGTATCATAAGGTTTCTATTTTAAGAGTACTCATGAGCCTGGTTAAATATTCCTAAGAATGTCAACTGTCAGTAACCTGTAAAATTAATCAGCTGACCTTGATACAGGGCACACTTAATCAGCAATTAGCCTGACTACACTGACTCTCACTATGTAAGAAACATTTATCATAAAGAACACCCACTTTGTACATTTTCTTCTGCCAGGCATAGTAAACACAAAAAATCAAAAAATCATACATTTACTGAGACAGCTCAAATAAATGTAGGCATGACAGCTAAAAATGTCTGTGACTTATAATGAAATTCAGATTCTTAATGTCCAACATTAAGCCAAAATACGAAGATGAACATTGCCATTTAGAAAATACCAGTGAAGTAATAATTTCTCTGTGTTGTTCAAATGTCCATATTTGCTGATTTCATCATGTAGGGCACTGGGAAATTCATAGGGCAAAAAAATCGACCCTATTTCTGATGAGCTAATTCAGCAAGAGACCACCAGGTCCATAACACTTGTTTTTGTTTGGTTGTATGTGGCCTTGAGCCACAGAAAATTACAGATCGGTCTGGGAGCTGATACAATTGAATTCTTTTTTCCCCTATGACTTTTCATCCAGAGGCTTTGAGTGTTTTGATGCCCCTCTGGATTTAATACAAATACCAATTTTTCAGAGCTGGACTGCTTGGATGAAGTGTTTTTCTAGACTTTTAAGCCAGTTCCATCGTAGCCCATTCCTCGATTTCATGTCGTACGTCACCTCCTCCTTAGACGAATGCACTTATTCTTAGCTCCTGCTGCAGGGACCTCAGCGAAGAGCAGTTTGGTCCTGGAAAGTAAGCAGGGAGCCTACACTCACTCACTCACTTATTCACTCACTCACTCACTCACTCAATCAATCAATGTTTACAGAGCATCTGCCAACTGTCCAACACTTGTTCTCTAAATATCATCCTGGAGATATTTGAGTGAGCAGAAAGAAGGTCTATAGCATCACCATGAAACAGAAAACACTTTCCTGACCTAGCATCAACAGCCCACCTCAAAAGCAGAAACTACACGCTAGCAGAATGTGAGGAAGAGAAGCCACAGCTTGACATTAGTAGAACGGGGCGCTGCGTGCCTCCTGAGGAAGCCGTGCCACTGCACAGGGTGTACACAGGGCAGGTCCACTGGCCTCACCACCCCTGACAGCTGCCCCAGCCTCGCCAGCTCTCCTCTCACTGCCACTAGAAACGCTAGAGCTCAAATCCCACACTCACAGGCCCTGCCCCTAGCCAGAGGAGTCCCTGGGTGGGGCAAACAGTTAATGTACTAGGCTGCTAACTGAATGGTTGGAGGTTCAAGTTCACCCAGAGGTGCCTTGGAAGAAAGACCTAGCAATCTACTTGAAAACGCTAAGGAGCACAGTTCTACTAAGACACACATGGTTTCCCCATGAGTTGGAATTGACTCTATGGCAACTGGTTACTGGCCTCTAGCCAGAAAAGATTTAAGGAGCTCCACCCGTGCCACAAAACAGCGGCATCATAGTATCTGGAGGTGAACGCTGGCAAAGAGGCTTCACAGATATGAACTTCTAGGAAAGGTGATAGTTGGGAAAACTATCTTTATGCTTCACCTTGAGAAGTTTTATTCCAGCTATTAACTAAGTAAGGCTTTTTGGCTGACATTTGATCAACTCCTCAGACTGAACTCATAGGGATGGTGTTCAGCATAGTCATTAACCAATAGCCTGATAATCTGGACTTTCAGCTTCTCCTTAGAGCACTGTTGCAGCGGTTAAATCTATCAACTCCTAACTGGAGGTCTGCAGTTCGAAACCACCAGCTGCTCCAAGGGAGAAAGAGGTGGCAGCCTGCTTCTGTAGAGATTTACAGTCTTGGAAATCCTATGGGGTCGCTATGAGTCAGAATCTACTTGACGACAGTGGGTTGGTTTTTAGAACATTGTCATCCCTTGTGACTGACTACCTGGCCTCACATTTGAGATATTGGCTTATGGGATAATTTGGAAAAATAAAAAGAGAAAATCATTTTCCTTGTTAATTAAAAATTATTATCACATAGTTTCATCTTAATATATTTTCAAAGTAGCCTCTGTATGTCCAAATTACTCCAGCATGATAAAGAAACGTACATGGAACACATTACCCGGCCTCTTAGAAAATCGATTTTTGTTTATCATTTTGAGTAGATGATCAAGTAGTGCAAATAGTAAACATTTCCTTTAGTATCTCTTAAGTAGAGCTATAGATAAAGAGATGTAATATCTGAAGTCCCTGGGAGCCACAAACAGTTAAGCATTTGACTGCTAACCAAAAATCCACCCAGAGGCACCTTGGAAGAAAGTCCTGGTGATATACTTCCCGAAGTTCACAGCCGCTGAAAACCCTACAAAGAACAGTGCTACCCTGAATCAACTCAACTCAATGCAATCAACTCGGTGGCAACTGGAAAGTGTAGTATCTAGAGAAATAGTACCAGAATTTTCAGGAAAGTCCTCTAGTAATGATATTTACTTGCTCCTTTATGCCAGACTGAAAACTGGTTTTACTTTTCCTAATAAGGAATACAAGTGTTCTTTATGTCCTAATAAAGCATTCTTACTCTGCCTACTGGGCTCCCTTTGAAATGACAACAACTTCCTTGGCCCAGAAGAATGCAAATTCCACAGACAATAAGTGCTCTTTACAGAAGACAAAAGATCATCAGTTATTTCTACACATTCTTCTCCCTTCCAAAAACTAGTTATTCATAGACACCAAACCCAAACCCACTGCTGTCGAGTGGATTCCGACTCATGGCAACCCTATAGGACAGAGTAGAACTGCCCCATAGGGTTTCCTAAGCAGTAATCTTTATGGACGTGAACTGCCACATCTTTCTACCGCAGAGCGGCTGGGGGGTTAGAGCCACTGACCTTTCGATTACCAGTTGAGCACTTAACCACCGCACCACCAAGTCTCCTTAGTTATTCATAGAAACAGGATATAACTGGCTCCTGGGAACACTAAGCAAGTCAGCAAGAAAACTGTCCAGTAAATATGGATAATGGAAGCAAATGTTAGCCCCAAGTAATTTACATCTAAAGCAAGTGTAAAACCAGAGGAAAAAAAACCTCAGAATTTTTTGGATGCTCTTATTATCTGCTCTAAGCAAAAAGCAAAGGTGGTTCCTGGATGGTGAGTTTATTTCTACATCACTATTTGGCCACCTGAGAGCCCTGGTGGTGCAGTGATTTAGCATTCAGATGCTAACCAAAATGTCGGCAGTTTGAATCCACCAGCCAGCCGCTCCTTGGAAACCCTATGGGGCAGTTCTGCTCAGTCCTATAGGGTCGCTATGAGTCGGAATCGACTCAACGGCAATGGGTGGGGGTATTTGGCCACCTCACAAGAATCTGGAATAAAGTGCCCTTTAAAGAAAATAGAAACCCAGAAGCTATAAAGTGATTTATTCTCCACTCTAACTGAATCCAGCATGAATTAGGATTCCTACACAGACAACAAAAGAGCTTTTACTCAATAGACTGTTACGGAATATGCTCTGAGTTCTTGAAGACAGAATTCTAGAACTTTAACTTACAAGCCTTTACAACAAACAGTTCAGGCATCAAATTTTCAAAAGTCACATTTGATGACAGAGAGAGGTATTATCTGCAAACCACCACATCCACATAATAAATGGCATTTTCAATGTTTACTCCAATCTGAGCTCTTTTAACCTTGGCCCTGTTCTGTTTAGGCTCTGAAACTGTTAGTCAAAATTAATTTGTTGAGTAGACTTACATGGTCTGCTTTTCGATACTGTGATACAAGAAAGAAAACAAGGACAGAATGAATGTTCGAGAACGTCCCATCCGAGTGCGTTCATTCCACGTCAGATGTGTCTAGATTGTCTGTAAGTGGCACAGTGTTGTTGCTTCTGTATGTGTTTAATTTCTTGATTTCACTAACAGCTTGGATTTTCAAAAGTGCTTCTGACTCATTCACATGTGATTGCCTGACATGAGCCCACACACCATTTGCTCACAAATATGTCAAAGACCTAATAAACCAAGAGCCTTCACCTGAAAAACCTAGGCCTAGATTACCAGCAAGCTGTCTCGGCCACACTAATATCTAGAGTTCTTCTCCCACCCCCCCACGCCCATCCATTTAGCTCTATATTTTATTATTGTGTGTTAATATAAAATTGCCGCTTATTGGTATGCAAATAGCATTGGCAAGGTGCTATGTTTGTATGGTGAGCTCTGAGTTAGTGTTTGGGATTGTTTTTCTTTTCAGAGGGGAAGTTGGATCCTAGAGGGACTTAAATAAAAAAGAGAGTTGTCATCAAGTTGACTCTGACTCATAGTGACCTCATGTGTGTCAGAGAAGAACTGTGCTCCACAGGGTTTTCAACCGCTGATTTTTTGCAAGTAGATTCCAGGCCTTTCCTCTGAGGGGCCTCTGGGTGGATTCAAACCTCCAACCTTTCTGTTAGCAGCCAAGCGCATTAACCATTTGCACCACCCAAGGACTCCAAAAGGACTTAAGGAGAGGGTTATTCCAAAATCTTTTTTGTACGCCAAGGATAATCTTTTTTATTTTTTTTATTGTACTTGAGGTGAAGGCTTACAGAACAAATAGTTTCTCATGAAACAGAAGTACACATGTTGTTTTATGACGTTGGTTAACAACCCCACAACATATCAATCCTCTAACTTCTCAACCTTTTTTTTTTTTGTGAAAATACACATAGCCAAAGATACATCATTTCAAAAATTTCTACATGCACAGTTCAGTGACATTGACTACACTCTTCTAATTGTGCTGTTATTCTCACTTAAGATGAAGGCTTACAGAACAAAATAGTTTCTCATTTAACAGTTACTACAAATGTTGCCCTATAACAATGGTTAACAATCTCACAACACATCAACAATATCCTTACTCAACCTTGGGTTCCCTATCACCAGCTTCCTTGTCCCCTTCTGCCTTCTGGCCCTTGTCACTGGACTCCTGTACCTCGTTAGTCTCATTTGGTTTTACGGGGCTGTCCACTCCCCCAGGCTGAACAGTGAACCTCGGAGGTAACTTCACCACTGAGCTAAAAGGGTGTCTGGGGGCCATACTCTCGAGGTCTCTCCAGTCTCCTTTAGGCCAGTAAATCTGGTCTTTTTTTTTTGTGAGTTAGAATTATGCTCTACATCCTTCTCCGGCTCTGTCCAGAACCCTCTGTTGTGATCCTGGTCAGAGCAGTCAGTGGTGGTAGCCGGCCACCATCTAGCTGTACTGGACTCAGTCTGCTGGAGGCCTTGGTAGCTGTGGACAATTAGTCCTTCGGACTAATCTTTTCCCAAGGATAATCTTATTAAAACCATTTCTTGTCTTATCGGGTTACAGATATTAGAGCAAAGCAAGGTAGAAGAGTGGTTACAGGGTTGGGCTTGGAGCCAGATTGCCTCAATTGGAATCCCATCTCTGTCCCTTTCCAGCTGTGTGGTCTTGGGCAAGTTACCTCCTCTCTCTGTGCTTCCTTTTATTTCCTTATCTGTAAAATGGGAATAATAATAATAGCACCTATCTTATAGATTTGTTACGAGAGATATGTACTTTAATACATGCCAAATACTTAGAACAGTACTTGTCACATCTCATGCACTAAGTACACCTTCCGAACAAAGAAAGGAAAACACAATTTCGTAAGATCTGCTCTATTATCAACACATCATCAAAACTTACCAGAAGTAAATACTTCACTTCTATTGGGAGATTTTTCTAGGTTATAGGCTTTAATTCTGACACCAACTTACAAAATAGGTATTATTATCTCCGTTTGATTAATGAGGGGAAGCAATATACCCATGTTTAACAGTCAGCACATGGCAGTGTCAGAATTTGAATTCTCTGATGCTTCTCTGATTCCCAAGCTTAGCTCCTAATCACTTCTGAGCTCCTTTAACTTGTTAACTAAAACAAGTTCAACTGCTTCTTTCAAACTGACATCTGATTAGTTGAACTATGTGAAATTGCTAATATTTGACCCTTTTTGTCCTACATGAATGGTAATTTCATATGGTTTATCCTAATAGTGAAATCCCACCAAACCAAACCCACTGCTGTCAAGTTGATTCTAGCTCATAGCGACACCATAGGGTTTCCAAGGCTGTAAATCTGTGGGAGCAGCAGACCACATCTTCCTCTTGTGGAGCAGCTGGTGGTTCCGAACTGCTAACCTTTCAGTTAGCAGTTGATCACTTTAACCACTGCTCCACCAGGGCTCCTTAGTAGTGAAAAGCTACATCATTTAGACTAACACCTCCTAAGAGGTGTCTCCACCACTCGTCTGTCAGTTTGTCATACTATGCTGGCTTGCTTGTTGCTATGATGCTGGAAGCTCTGCCACTGGTCTTTCCAATACCAGCAGGATCACCCATGGTGGACAAGTTTCAGTAGAGCTTCCAGACTAAGACAGACTAGGAAGAAAGGCCTGGCAATCAATATACTTCCAAATATCAGCCAGTGAAAACCCTATGGATCATAGCAGAACATTGTCTAATATAGTGCTGGAAGATGAGCTCCCTAGTTTGGAAGGCACTCAAATTGCACAGTAACAACAGCAATGGACTGGAGTATACCAAGATCAAGAAGGTGGCACAGGAATAGGCAACATTTTGTTCTGTTGTACTTGGGGTCACCTTGAGTTGGAGCCAGCTCAACAGCAACTAACAACAACAAGGGGTGTCTAGAGGGAAGTCTTGACTCAGGGTACTCCTTGGGGGAAAAAAGTTTTGTTCAGGACCCGGCAGTGGAGGTTCCAGTCAGCAGGAGGGCTTTAAACCCCAGGGGAGGGTCTTATAGGAGTTAGATGGGAGGTGAGAAAGACAAACCCTGGGGGCATAGTTTGCCAACAGCAAGCACTGTGGGCACAACCAGCAGGAAGCTGGAGCAGGGGCGGGTTCAGCCAGTCAGAACTTGGGAAAACAAAATTTCTTTACCATCTGAAAACTGTGATTACTGTGCTTTTAAAACTGACTCTGCAACTAAGAACTGTCTTATTAGATATCCTATAAATAGTATTTGGTTCATTGTGAAAGCTTAGTAGACATTTTAGAATTAAAAGAAAACTCATAATAAGTGCTTTGTTTCTGGAAAACAAAAGAGCTCTGTGGCATTTGCTGTCCCCACTTCCAAGCTTTGATCTGGCTCCTCAAATTCCCAGGTCCAAACAGCACTGGCTGGGGCTGGCAGGCCTGTCCAGAGCAACCAGATCAATTCAGCTCCCCTCTTTCTGTCACATGAGGACAGTCTGCATCTGGCTGGCCTGTACCCCTTCTCCACCTTCTCAAGGCAATGACAGTGAGCTCTTAACAACTGCACCACCAGGGGGCCAATTCAAAGGTAGGAAATTTAAAACCAACTTGGGTAAGAATAACAAGAAACTCTGCAAGGCGGGGCCAAGATGGCAGAGTAGTCAGATGCTTCTGGTGGACCTCTTACAACAAAGACCTGAAAAAACAAGTGAATTGATTATATATGGCAATCTGGGAGCCCTGAACATCAAAGGCAGAGTTGAGGAACTGGACTGAGTGGCAAGGGGAGGGAGAGATGGTTCAGAAGCAGCGAGGAGTTGCCAGACCTGACCCAGCATGAGCCTGAGCCGTTCAGGCCTTATCAGCTCAGGGGTCAGTGGTGAGGCAGGCAAGCAGCAGTGTTCAGGAGGCGAGTTTGCCACACAGGGAGAGACCCAGTACCAGAGAGTCTACACTGCCACCCAGAACCAGTGAGAAGCAGCCCTGGATTGGCAAAAGATAAGTAATTGCGTACAGCCTACCGCGTGGATCAAAAACACCCTCCTCAGGGAAAAAACTCTCTCCAATTTACCTCCCCACTCTCTGCTCTGCACTGGGTCCTGGAATGGCTTCAGCAATTGCTGAGGTCCCTGGGCTGGAAGTAGGTTCTGTCACACACCCTGAGCCATTCTCCCTGCCTAGGAGACTGAACAAACTAACAAACGGGGCAAAAATAAACTCCAAGCTCCCCTAAGCCAGGAACCCAGGGTAGGCACAGCTCCTTTGCCTAGGCACAGGCATAAGGGATCCCCCTGCATAGACTTGTGTGGGCCCATCTCAACAGCATAGGCCCTCATTACCACAGTAAAACAGGGTATATACCAGAAGTCTAACTTCAACTGTTTCAGCTGTGAAGTGGCAGGTTCTTGACATTTGACACTGCTCTACTCATTAAGCTGGGTCTTCACCTACCAACATAAGGGGCCTGAGGACTGGTGGCTTCACCCATGCCACCTAGCCACCTGTGATAGGGGCCCATGAATAAGAGGTGCCTCCCACTCCTTATAGCCAACAGCATTAGGTGCTCATAGTCTGGCTGCAAAACCCACCCAGCTATGCGTTCTAGAGAACAGGGACATGTCTCCCATCTGGACACTCGGGGGTGGCCGTCAGCCCCCTGCCTTGCTCAGAGTGTGTTTCCCTGCTATAGCCAGTATGCCTGTGCCTACACCAATCACCCAGGCCTGTCTAGGACTGTAAGTGAGAGCCTACACCACACACTTGGTGGCTATCTACCTGGGCACCTGAGCTGAATCCAAACCGGAGGAGTGGGTGGACTTCTGAGCTCACATACCTATTAACAGATCTAAACACCTGGCGATAGGACATTAGAGCTTCAAAGGTGCCAATAATCAAACCAGCTCATACGAGCAGCCTATTTAGGCATAGCAAAACAAGAAGCTAGGGGGAAATAAGCAAACATAAAATAAATAAATATAAGAACTTATTGATGGCTTGGAGACAACAGTTAATATCAAATCACATAAAGAGGCAATCCATGATGGCTTCAGCAAGCTCCCAAAATAAAGAATGTATAAATTTTCCAGAAGAGGAAAATTTCTTGGAATTACCGGAAGCAGAATACAAAAGATTAATATACAGAACTCTTCAAGAAATTAGGAAGGAAATTAAGCAAAATGCAGAACACACAATAGAGGAAATTAAAAAGATTAGAGAAGAGCATAATGACAAATTTAACTGGTGACAAGCATCCATAGAGAGACAATAATCAGAAATCCAGAAGATGAACAATAAAATTTCAGAATTAGACAACTTAATAGAAAGTCAGAGGAGCAGAATTGAGACAATGGAAGTCAGAATTAGTAAGATTGAAGATAAAGCACTTGACACCAACTTATTTGAGGAAAAATCAGATAAAAGGCTTTTAAAAAATGAAGAAACCTTAAGAATTATGTGGGACTCTATCAAGAGGAATAACCTATGAGTGATTGGAATATCAGAACACGGGGGAATAACAGAAAATACAGAGAGCATTGTTGAAGATTTGTTGGCAGAAAACTTACCTGATATCGTTAAAGATAACAAGATATCTATCCAACATGCTCATCAAACCCCACATAAGGTAGATCCCAAAAGAAAGTCACCAAGGCATATTATAATCAAACTTACCAAAACCAAAGATAAAGAGAGAATTTTAAGAGCGGCTAGGGATAAACGAAAAGTCATCTCCAAAGGAGAGTCAATAAGAATTAGCTAGGAAAGCTCAGCAGAAACCATGCAGGCAAGAAGGCAATGGGATGACATATATAAAGCCTTGAAGGAAAAAAAACTACCAGCCAAGAATTATATATCCAGCAAAACTGTCTCTCAAATATGATGGCGAAATTAGGGCATTTCCAAATAAACAGAAGTTTAGGGAATTTGCAAAAACCAAACCAAAATTACAAGAAATACTGA
>NW_004444131.1:3352290-3388729 GCF_000243295.1 Trichechus manatus latirostris
CCGATCAGCGTCTAATCTCTAAAATCTACAAGGTACTGCAAAACCTCAACAACAAAAAGACAAATAACCCAATTAAAAAATGGGCAAAGGATATGAACAGCCACTTCGCCAAAGAAGATATTCAGGCGGCTAACAGACGCATGAAGAAATGCTCACGATCATTAGCCGTTAGAGAAATGCAGATCAAAACTACAATAAGATGTCATCTCACCCCAGCAAGGCTAGCATTAATCCAAAAAACAGAAACTAATAAATGCTGGAGAGGTTGTGGAGAGACTGGAACACTTATACACTGTTGGTGGGAATGTAAAATGGTATAACCACTTTAGAAATCGATTTGGGGCTTCCTTAAAAAGCTAGAAATAGAAGTACCATATGATCCAGCTATCCCTCTCCTTCAAATATATCCTAGAGAAATAAGAGCCATCACACGAATAGATATATGCACAGCTATGTTCATTGCAGCACTGTTCACAATAGCAAAAAGATGGGAACAACCTAGCTGCCCATCAACGGACGAATGGACAAACAAATTATGGTATATCCACAGAATGGAATACCATGCAATGATAAAGAACAATGATGAAGCGGTGAAACATCTTATAACATGGAGGAATCTGGAGGTCATTATACTGAGTGAATTTAGTCAATCAAAGAAGGACAAATATTGTATAAGACCACTATGATAAAAACTCAAGAAAAGTTTTAAACACAGAAGAAAACACTCTTTGATGGTTACCAGGGTGGGGAGGGAGGGTGAGGGTTATTTACTAACTAGATAGTAGATAAGAATTAGGTGAAGGGAAGGACATTCCACACTACTGGGAAAATCAGCACAACTGGACCAAACAAAAGCTAAGAAGCTTCCTGAATACAACCAAACATTTTGAGGGACAGAGTAGCAGGGGTGGGGGTCTGGGGACCATGCTTTCAGGGGACATCTAGGTCAACTGGTGTAACAAAACTTATTAAGAAAATGTTCTGCATCCTACTTTGATGAATGGCTTCTGGGGTCTTAAAAGCTTGCAAGCAGCCATCTAAGATGCATCAATTGGTCCCAACCACCTGGAGTAAAGGGGAATGAAGAACACCAAAGACACAAGGAAAGTATTAGCCTAAGAGACAGAAAGGGCCACATAAACCAGAGACTTCATCAGCCTGGACCAGGAGAACTAGATGGTGCCCAGCTACCACCAATGCCCTCCCTGACAGGGAACACAACAGAGAGTCCCAGATGGAGCAGGAGAAAGCCGGGGTGCAGAACTCAAATTCTAGTAAGAAGACCAGACTTAATGGTCTGACTGAGACTGGAGGAACCCTGCAAAGCATGGCCCCTAAATTCTCAATCAACCCAGAACTAAAACAATTTCCGAGGCCAACTCTTCAGACAGAGTTTGGACTGGACTGTGGGACATAAAGTGATACTTATGAGGAGCGTGCCTCTTAGCTCAAGTAGATACAAGAGACTAAATGGGCAGCTTCTGTCTGGAGGTGAGATGGGAAGGCAGAGAGGGTTAGGAGCTGGCTGAATGGAAATGGAGAATCAGGGGTGGAAAGGAGGAATGTGCTGTCACAGTATGGGGAGAGCAATTAGAGTCACGTAACAATGTATGTATAGATTTTTGTATGGGAAAAAATAGAAGAAAAGAAAAACTCTGCAAAACTGTTGTATCTATGTGTTTATTGTGGTAAAATACATATAACATAAAATTTGCCATTTTAATAATTTTTTATTATAAAATTTTCACAACACTATGTCAATTCTGCGATAGAGAAGTAGATGCTCAGGTATTTGTTGAGTCCTCCCAACTAGATATATATAAACACCCTTTCTGTGCTCTGAGGCTTAGGAACCAATTCAGGGAGACAGTTAGAGAACCACACAGTGTCATGCCTAAGTGCTAAACTGTGTGCACGGGTCAGAAATATATATATATATATACTTAAAAAAGAAGACAAACCCATTGCTGTCAAGTTGATTGTGACTTATAGTGACCCTATAGTACAGAGTAGAACTACCCTCACAGGGTTTCCAAGGAGCGGCTGGTGGATTTGAACTGCCAAGTTTTTGGTTAGCTGCCATAGCTCTTAACCACTTTGCCAGCAGGGCTCCAAAAAATATATAAATAATAGATATATAATTTTATTTGTAAAATAAAATGCTATTGTTGTTAGTTGTCGTTACGTCAGCTCCAATTCATGCACAATAGAACAAAACGTTGCCCGACGCTGCTGTGTCTTCACCATCCCTGGTATGCTCCAGTCTGTTGTTGCAGCTGCTGTGTATTTTGAGTGCCTTCCAACCTAGGGAGCTCATCTTCCAGCACTGTATCAGACAATATTCTACTGTGATCTGTAGGGTTTTTGCTAGCTAATTTTCAGAAGCGTATCACCAGGCCTTTCTTCTTGGTCTGTCTTAGTCTGGAAGCTCCACTGAAACCTGTCCACCCTGGGTGACCCTGTTGGTATTTGAAATACTGGTGGCATAGCTTCCAGCATCATAACAACTTGCAAGCCACCACAGTATGACAAAATGACAGACGGGTGGTATGTAAAATATATTTATTTCTATTATATTTATGATATATAAGCATATGTGTTGTAAATTTACATATATCTGTGTGTGTGTGTGTATGTACACACACAGAGGAGAGGGACAACAGCGAGACCTGTCCTGTAGGAAAGGATTTTAGCTGACACTCAGAGAGAATAGGATCTGGAAGGTGGCCAGGAGAAGGCAATGAAGATAAAGCAAAAGAGGGCGTGAAAGAGGGAAAAAGGATGAGATGGGAGAGAGGAGTTTGTGTTGGGGAGACGTGGATTTCAGGGGAGGACCGGGACACACCAACATGAAGCCGTGCCAGAAAACCTTACTGTCTCCACAGGAAAGATGCCCACCTGTCATTTGTATTACTTGGCAAGTTTCTTCAAGTACTTCCATATGACCCCCTCATCGGACGGCAGAACAACCTGGCGAGGAATGCTGTTATCTGTATTTACAGGTGAGGACATCACGGGAGGGACTCGCCCCCAACCACACTGCTTGCAAGAAGCTGAACCCGGGCACAAACCCAGGTCTCCTGTCTCCAAACTCCACATTCTTTGCACTGACACCCACTGCTCCGTAAAGTCCAAAGAGTTGTTTCCTCACTCTTTCCTTTCTTCACGTGTAATCTGGTAATAATAATTTGGAATCGCGCATGTATTGTCTTTCATCTAACTATTACACTCTTAGGACTTGATGACAGCATTAGAGATTCTCTCTTTTCGCAGAGCTAATACTAAATTCTGTGAGACTGGCATTAAAAACTTAATGCTCTGACAGACAACTACTTCTGGGGAAAAGCGTACCAGTGCAAGCTGTTCTTGGAAACCCTGGTGGCACAGTGGTTAAGTGTTACGGCTGCTAACCAAAAGGTCAGCAGTTCAAATCTACCAGGTGCTCCTTAGAAACTCTATGGGGCAGTTCTACCCTGTCCTATAGGGTAGCTGTGAGTTGGACTTGACTCGATGGCAATGTTTTTTGTTTGTTTGTTTGCAAGCTGTTCCTGGCACTTCTAAACCTCAGTGCCTCGCCGGGGCGTGGGGGCACCACCAGTAGGAGCTGAATGAAATGTCTATAATAATACAGTGATTATTAGAGAGAGAAGCGTCACGCATTCCCAAGCCGGAGCCATGGCTGCAGTTAGAAGAGCTTTTATGGGAGCCATAGAAGCATATTGACTTGTAACAGCGGGACCTGGTCAGAAGTGGTCCTTTCTCCACACTCCCTGTGTCTTTAGGGGTTGACTTCATCCCTTAACACCCAACGTAGAATGAAATATGTGAAACAGTAACCAAATCACTGACACCAGATGTGAGGCCAAATGCTTGGAATTACCCAAACAGCTGAATCAGGGCTGCCAGCCACACTTTTTCAGCTTCCAGTCCAGGAAAATGACCCTGTGAGGGTCTGCTGGGGCTGGGGCTGCAGCTGTCACTTGGCAGCTCAGCTTGGGAACCCTGCCTTCCCGGGCCTGCCAGGTTGGTGGCTATTTGCAGCGGTGACTCCTCAGAGGCCCCCTTTTCAGCTGCTCTCCTTTTGTGTAAATCAGTTGTTCTCCAGGGTTACCACCTCCTGTGAGGACCTCACAGCTGCTCCAGGAAAGAGCAGCCCCCAAAGTCCGCCCCCTTCACCCCTAGCCCTGATACACTCTCTGCTCATTCCATTTTCCTGAGAAGTCCACCTTGTGCACTCATCATCGCAAGGTCAGTCTTACCAAGAAACTAATGCATTTAAGGGCACTTTTTGTCCTCAGACATACAGCTGTGTCATTCCACGCAGCCTCCATCATTTTCCATCAGCAGTTGAAAGTGTGATGGAGTGGGAGCTTTGTTCTGCTCTGTGCAGCTGCCCATCTAGAACAGATCAAGGGAGGTGCATTTCCCCCGTGTCTCCCCGGCTCACAGTAAGTGGTGTTTGAGGGAGTTTGATGGAGCAGTCTGATTAAGTCCTTGTATTTAATGAGATTCATTCTTCATTCGTTCCCACTCGCTTCAAGATGGTTTTGCAGTTAACAGAATTATAACGCCATAACACTCCATTTTAATATGGCCAACGGCAGCTGGCACCCCCATTCACAGCACCAACTTTTCACTAATGATATGCAATTTGCATGTATTTATTCTGTCTTGAAAGATGGGAGCACAGTAGTCAATGGGCTTATGCTTGTCTGACTTAAGCGTAAAGAAGACAGGAACAAGGGCCCAGTTTTCATGATCTATTATCTTTTGCTACTTCCTAGGTTGTGCAAACCTCACAGTCTCACAAAACCCCATGGAGCCTATGTAGGGTGGTCACTGACAGCTTCATTTGCTAACACTTTGCAAAACAGATTCTTTAAGCTTCCATCAACAGACCATTGGAATAAAATCAGACTACAGCAGAATGCTTATAGGTAGAAAGAACACAAAGAGATTATATTCATGCATTCACCCATTTATTCATTAATTTTTTCATTCAGTAAACAAATCAGACAATAAACAACAAAGAAGTAAATGTGTAGAACATCAGAAGCTGATAACAATGAGGAAGAGAAATAAGTTTGGGTAAGGGGACAAATAATGTTGCAGTGGGGGTAGTGTTTGCTATTTGCTATTGCTTGGTTAGAGAATGCCTAACTCAAAGGATGACATTGAGGAGTGACCTGAAGGGAGAAAAATGAGAGGTGAGTCATGCTGACATCTGGAGGAGTGTTTGGGGCAGAAAGACAATACCAAAAAGCTCAGGAATGTTAGCACGTGGGAGAAAGAGCAGAGGTCACTGTGGTCGGAGTCTCATGAAAAAAGGAAAGATTGTAAGGGATGAAGTAAGAGAGGGATCACAGCCAATGGATACAGCACCTCATAGCCACTGTGAGGACTCTGGCTATTGCTCTGAGCTGACTAAGAAGTCAACAGAGAGTTTCAAGCAGAGGAGAGACATGCCCTAATCACATGTTAACAGAATTACCCAGCTACCACGTTGAGTATAGACTATAGAGGGGCAAGGGCAAAAGCAGGGAGACAAGTTAGGAGGTGATTGCAATAATTCCAACAGAAGATAATCATGCCTTGGACCCAGACCATACCATTGGAGAAGATGAGAAGGAGCTGGATTCGGGCTCTTTTTTTGAAGGTGAATTAGAATCATGTTTGTATCTGTTTTCATGAGCACCAAGAATGAGTGGAAGCTTGCGAGCGGCCATCTAAGATACAACTATTGGTTTCTACTCACACGGAGCAAAATAAATGAAGGAAATCAAAGTCTCAGAGAAAAAACTTGTCCACAGGACTAATAGCCTGCACAAACCACAGCCTGTTCTAACCTGAGACCAGAAGAACTAGATGGTGCCTGGCTACCACTACCTACTGTTCTGACACGCACACAATAGAAGGTCCTGGATAGAATGGGAGAAAAATGTACAACAAAATTCAAATTTCTAGAAAAGGCTAGACCTACTGGACTGATACAGACTAGAGGAACCCCCGAGACTATTGCCCTAAGATAACCTTTGAACTTAGAACTGAAGCTATTTCTGGAGGTCACCTTTCAGCCAAATAACAGATTGGCTTATAAAACAAACAATATCACCCGTGAGTAATGTGCTCCCTTAAACAATCAACTATAGGGGACCAAATGGTCAATATTTACCCACAAGCAAAGATGAGAAGGCAAGGAGGGGAAGGGAAGCTAGATCAATGGAAAGAGAACAACCAGAATGGAAATAATGAGAACGCTGACACGTTGCGAAAACTGTAACTAATGTCATGGAACAATTTGTATAAACGTTGTTAAATGGGAACCTAATTTGCTGGTAAACTTTCACCTAAAACATAGTAAAATATTACTAAAAACAAAACGAGTGGATGCTTAATATGAAATATCTAGAATAAGCAAATGCATAGAGGCAGGTGGGAGGAGGAAGAGAGGAGTTATTGCTTAAGGAATATCGAGTTTCTGTTAAGGGTGATGGAAAAATTTGGAAATGGATAGTGATAATAGTTGCACAACATGGCGAACGTAATGAATGCCACTGAATTGTACACATAAAAACGGTTGAAATAGCAAATATTTTGTTCTATATATTTTACCACAATAAAAATTTGAAAATCAATTTAAAAAAAATGAGTACAAGGTTAACAATGAGCAAAAACTGTTAACACTGGAAAGAGAGGAGAGAAAGGGTAGAGGGGTGGTTGGGTTTTTCTTTAAACTCTTCTGGTTTTTCTTGGCTTCTTAAAATAACCCTATAGTTTTGCTTTTTTTTTTTTTTCACTTGTTTAATTTTGTTAAATTGTTTATTTTATGAACAAAAAATACATGCATATAGTATAAGATTTATAGTGAAAAATAAATCTTCCTCCCACCTCAGTCCCTCAACCACCCAGTTCCAATTTTGCTGTAAATTCTTCCAAAGATATTTTGCTCATTAATAGGCATGTGTGTATGTATGTGTGCACGTGCGCATTCATTGTTTATCTGAAATTCAGTTTTAACTGGGCATTCTGTATTTTATCTGGCAAACCTATACTGGAGTGTCACTCCTTCTAGGCTCTGTCAGTGCATAGAGCTAGGGTATATATACGTTGTTGTCGTGTGCTGTCAAGTCGATTCTGACTCATAGCTACCCTATAGGACAGAGCAGAACTGCCACTGGGATTTCCTAGGCTGTAATCTTTATGGAAGCAGATTACCAGGTCTTTTCTCCTGTGGAGGCGCTGGTGCATTTGAACAGCCAACCTTTCAGTTAGCAGCCGAGGGCTTAACCAGGTGCCACAAGGGCTCCTTGGAAGTAGATAGACAGACAGACAGATAGATAGATAGATATACCAGTAAACCAGTTGCTATCAAGTTGATTCTGACTCTCATAGACACAAATGAGTGTGTCAGAGTAGAACTGTGTTCCATAGGTTTCCAATGGCTGATTTTTTGGAAGTACATCACCAGGCCTTTCTTTTGAGGTGCTTCTTGGTGCACTGGAACTTCCAACCTTTCTGTTAGCAGCCAAGCACATTAACTATTTGCACCACCCAGGAACTCCATTTTATGTGTATATATATATATATATTCATGTTATATTATGTTATGTTACATTATGCTATGTCACATCATATATATCATCATATAATATCATATTATATTATATATACATACAAGCACACACATATACATATATATAGGAGCCCTGGTGGCACAGTGGTTAACAGCTGCAGCTGCTAACCAAAAGGTCATTAGTTTGAATCCACCAGATGCTCCTTGGAACCCTATGGGGCAGTTCTGCTCTGTCCTGTAGGGTCACTATGACTCAGAATCGACTCGATGGCAACAGATTTTTGGTTTTACATATATATGTGTGTGTATGTATATAAGTATGTATATATATTATATATGTGTATGTATACACATACATCCACTAACCCATATGTACAAACAAATAAATAATTATTTCTGTGTCTCTCTGTGCATATATCATATATATTAAGCTGCATATGAGTTTACACTGATGTCTCTGACTCTAATCCAGTACCATGGGGTTCCTTCTAGCCTTTCCCCTTTGTCATGCCCCGCTCTGATAGTAAAAACCCTGGCTCCACTATCCACCATCTATTTGCTCATTTGTTCAACCCCAATATATGCGCGAAGCAGTTTCAGAATTGTTAACCTGCACCCCCATGAGAAACAAATTTACCAACTGGAGTGCATTGTTTATGTACGGTTTCTTAAGAGCTCTGCTGCTAACTGAAAGGTCAGCAGTTTGAATCTACCAGGCACCCCTCGGAAACCCTACGGAGCAGTTCTACTCTGTCCTATAGGGTCACTATGAGCTGAAATTGACTCGATGGCCACAGGTTTGGTTTTTTTGGTTTTGTCTTTAGCCTTACAATTCCAGGTCAAGACACTGGTTTCTGAAAGTTACTTAGGTGAGCTCTTTTCCCCACCCACTTCAGTGCCGTTATATAATTGTAGTACAGTTAGATTCATTTGTCAAAGTCTGCACTCCATCCTGGGATCTCCCAAAATCTTAGCTGATCTTTTTTTAATGGTGTATATTAAAGTTCGTTGTTTGTGATTGCAGTCCTACAGCAACATTTGACAAATGCAGTCATGTATTCACTGTCCCCACACCTTACAAAATAATCCCATCACCCCCCAAATCCCCATCCCTCCCCTTTGTAGTCAATCATTCCCCTCTGCCCCAGGCCCTGGTAACCCTGATCTGTTCTCCGTTCCTGTAGTTTTGCCTTTTCTAGAATGTCATATGAGTGGAATCATACAATAAATATGTAACCTTTTGGGTCTGGCGTCTTTCACTTAGCAAAATGCAATTAAGATTCATCCATGTCGTGTGTGAATCAATAGCTCATTCTTTTTTATAGCTGAATAGTACTTCATTGCATGGCTGGACTAGTTTGTTTATCCACTCACCTGTTGAAGGACATCCTGGTTGCCTTCAGGTTTGGGCAATTACGAACAGAGCTGTTGTAAGCAATTGCACGCAGGTTTTTGTGTAGATGTAAGTTTTCAAATCACCTAGGTAAATATCTAGCAGTGCAACTGCTGGGAAGTTGTGTGCTTCTGTCCTTGCTATGGTGACAGAAGGAGCCGTGGTGGCACAGTAGTTAAGCACTCAGCTGCTAATAGAAACGTTGGTGGATCAAACCCACAGGCTGCTCCATGGGAAATAGATGTGGCAGTCTGCTTCTGTAAAGATTACAGCCTTGGAAACCCTATGCGGCAGTTCTCACTCTGTCCTATACGGTCAGAATAAGTTGGAATCAACTCGACAGCAACGGAATAGCGACAGAGGTGCCAGGACAGACTGTGCATTTAATTTTGAGAATGAAAATCACCACCGAGGCCCAGGAGGGGTAAACAGAGCTAGCATGTTTAGAAGGTCTGGCCCTAGTTTGGTAAACTACAAGCTCTATTTAACAAGAAGAGGTAATAAGCAAACTTCTTCATTTAAGAATCAAAAAGATAATTGGTCAGGGGGTCGTTGTCCTACTAAAGAAAATCCATAAACCAAGTCATGAATTTTAAATCAGTACCACCTTAAAGAAAATATAGTATCTTAATTTGGTTTTAGCTGTTCTGGTTTCCCTCACAAGCCCCTACCTCCTGACAGGGGCCTATTTATGGAAAATAGTGCCTATGGCAATTAGTTTCAGATTGCTGAATGATCTCTCACAGCTGGCTGTAGAAACTGTGATGATCAATAGAAACTGCTCATTAGTGCCCCTCTTCAGGCGATGCCCAGGCACGCGCCCTACCTGCCATGCCTTAGTTACTCCTCTGCCTCCTAATAATGAGTATTGAGAAGAAGGATTCTGATTTAAAGTGTAGTTTGTTTATAAAAGTCTCAGTGGTGCTATAGCTCTGTGGGGGAGGTGCATAATGTTTTCAAAGTTCATCCATGTCATATGGAAGCATCAAAAATGAATTTCTCTTGAAAAGAAAAAGAAATACCTGGGGATCTTGTTAAAATGTAGATTCTGATTCAGTATATCTGGAGTGGAAATGCAAATTCTCAGCAGGGTTTTGAACTGGAACAAACTGGTTCAAAGCCCTGAAAAAAAGAGTAAAAAAAAAAAAGAAAGAAAAATAATTTATTTCTCTTTATGGACGAATAATATTCCATTGTATAAATACACTACCTTTTGTTTATCCACTCATCTGTTGGTGGACATTTAGCTTGTTTCCACCTTTTGGCTATTGTGAATCATGCCACAATGAACATTGGTGTACATGTGTCTGTTTGTATCCCTGCTTTCAATTCCTTTGGGCATATACCTAGCAGTGGAATTACTGGGTCATATGGTGGTTCTATGTTTAACTTTTCGAAGAACCATCGAACTGTTTTCCATAGCAGCTGTACCATTTTACATTCAAGCCTCTAGTTTTTGCAATTTAAAACTATAATTTTAAAAAGAAAGGAAGAAAAAGCATTTTGTTAGCTTTTTATTAGAGTACAGAACACATTCAGTCAAGTGCACAGGTCTCAAATATGGAGCTCAAATTTTATAGATGTACACACTCATGTAACCACCACCCACATCAACACACAGAATATTTCCTGTACTCCAAAATTTCCCTCACTCCCTCTCCCAATAAACACCTCCTCAGGTAACCACCATCCTGACTTCTAACACCATGGATTAGTTTTGTCTGTTCTTGAATTTTATATGAATGGACTCAAACAGTATGTATTATTATTATTATTATTATTATTTGTCTCTCTTATTTCACTCAAACTTATGCATGTGAGATTTGCCTATGTTGTTGCATGCAGCTGAAGTTCATTTGTTTTCACGGCTGTGTAGTATTCCATTATATAAATATACTACAATTTATTTATCTAATGTACTCAAAATGGAAATTTGAGTTGTTTCACTTTTTAACTATTATGAATATAAAAACATAAAGTTGCTACAAACATTTCTATACATGTCTTTTCGTGGACATATGAGCTCATTAGAGAAAGCATTTCTTCTCAACAAATAAAAGATCACTTCTCTCTCTCTCCTTCATTTAAAAAGTAGTCCTTTTTCCTTTCTCTATGCAGGATCTTGTTAAAAACAGAAGCAAGAACATTAAGACACCGCAGGTATGATCACACCCAGTGGTACACTGAAGCCAACAGAGGGTTTTAAGCAAAGGAGAGACATGCTCTGATTACACACGAACAGGATCACCCAGCTGCCGCATTGAGAATAGACTACCGGGGGCAAGGGCAGGAGCAAGGAGACGAGTGAGGAGGTGGACATGTTATACCTTCTTAAGAAAGCCCATTGTTAAGTTTTCAGGAATTTGCAAACTGACTGCTAAACACAGACATTATTAAAAATTAATTTATGTAAATTTCCGTTTAAACAAATTATATTGAAAACAAAGGTAATTAATACTCAAAACTCATCACTTCCTAATTTCCTGCATTTTGCTATTATCCTTGCCCTTGGGGTTATTTATATTTATTGTATTCATATGGCAGAAATACTATATGATGGTGTGCTATTGCACAGCTTGAAATTAGCCATGGTGCGAGTATTTATATCATGGAAATTGGCAAACACTGCAAATCAGAGCTTGATTTGATATATTGTTTTGTTGATTATTTAGATTTAGAAAGTGACAGGAAAAAAAAAACTTACATTGTGAATAGCACAGAAAATTGAGGAAGTATTTTTTTTAGTTTTCGAAACTGTGTATTATCTAGTTCAACAAATAAGTCATTCATGTCATTGACAAATGAATGAGTGAAGTTCTAACATACATTCTCTTGTTTCACTTTCGCCTTAGTTGTTAACTTAAAGGGAAATATCAACCAGTGTTCATGATGAAACTACACTTACTCATCAGTTGTCACCATAAGTTGGCTCAGGATACAAGAGTTTGACAAAAAATCAGTGAGACTGTTGAGAATTGCATTCTGTGAGAATTATGTAGTTGGCTATGAGGAATTTACAATAAAAATGGTAAATATTGTTGTCTGGGGTCTTAAAAGCTTATAAGTGGCCATCTAAGATATTCCACTGGTCCCAACCCGTCTGGGGCAAGGGAGAATGAAGAAAATCAAAGACACAAGAGAATGATTAGTCCGAACGACTAATGGACCACAACTACCACAGCCTCCACCAGACTGATTCCAGCACAACTAGATGGTGCCCGGCTACCACCACCAACTGCTCTGACAGGGATCACAATAGAGGGTCCCAGACAGAGCTGGAGAAAAATGTAGAACAAAATTCAAACTCACAAGAACAGACTAGACTTACTGGTCTGACAGACTAGAGAAACACTGAGAGCATGGGCCCCGGATACCCTTTCAATTCAGTACAGAAGTCTCCCCTGAGATTCACCCCTCAGCCAAAGATTAGACAGACCCATAAAACAAAGCAAGACTAAACGGGCACACCAGCCCGGGGGCAAGGATGAGAAGGCAGGAGGGGCCAGGAAAGCTGGTTAACAGGGAACCCAAGGTGGAGAAGGGGAGAGTGTTGTCATGTCATGGGGTTGGCAACCAATGTCACAAAACCATATGTGTATTAATTGCTTAATGAGAAACTATTTTGCTCTGTAAACCTTCATCCTAAAGTACAATAAAAAAAATTAAAATTAAAAATAGGTAAATATTGTAAAAATTAAATATTTCATTATTATTTGTAAATTGTGTACTACATGTTCTTTATATCAGTAATATTTACAACAACATTAATATCTATACACATAATTTTTTCAGAGAGCTGGTTGCTAAGCATTTACCATCACATCATGATCACACCTGTGCTATGTTGTGGTTCAGGAGTGGGATGAGGTCTAAGACTAACCCGTTTACACAGAAGAGGGGGCTATAAATTTTTTTTCTTTTTTTACGATTTATTTTATTTTTACTGTTGTTAATGTTGAGGATATACACAGCAAAACATGCACCAATTCAACTGTTTCTACATGTACAGTTCAGTGACATTGATTACATTCTTCAAGTTGTGCAACTGTTCTCACCCTCTGTTTCTGAGATGTTCCTTCCCCATTAACATAAACTCACTGCTCCCTGAGGTTCCTATCTAATCTTTTGAGTTGCCGTTATCAATTTGATTCCCTACAGATAGATCTTAAAAGAGCACAATCCTGAAGGCAGACATTCTTTATTAGTTTAGCTAAACTATTGTTTGGTTTTAAGAAGACTTCAAGGGATATTTTTAGTTTAAGGTTTAAAGCTTATCTCAGGGAAATAGTTTCAGGGGTTCTTCTGGCCTCTATGGCTCCAGGAAATCTAGATTCCATGAAAATTTTAAATTTGTTCTACATTTTCCCCCTTTTGATCAGGATTCTTCTCTAGAATCTTTGATCAAGGGGCTATAATTTTGGCTTTCAATGGGGTCTGTCTCTGAAATTCACAGAAACTACTATTCTATGGGAGTGAGGCATTGGTGGTTCAATGGTAGAATTCTCATTTCCCATGTGGGAGACCTGGGTTTGATTCCAGCCAATGCACCTCATGTATAGCTACCACCCATCTGTCATTGGAGTCTTTTATGTTGCCATTACACTGAGCAGGTTTCAGCAGAGCTTCCAGACTAACATGGACTAGAAAGAAAAGCCTGGCAATCTACTTCCAAAAAATTAGCCAGTGAAAACCCTATGAATCACAATGGAACATTTTCCAATCCACAAGCAATCATTGGGTTGGCGAAGGACCAGACAGTGCTTCGTTCTGTGGGGTCACAGTGTTTCATGCCTGGGGTCGCCATGAGTCAGGGTCAACCTGACAGCATGTCATATCAACAACAACTTTCCTATGGAAAATATGCATAATTATGGCCATAAATGTCACTGGATTTCCTGGTGTTAACAGACATAGGAAACTTCCTGGATACTATGTCCTAAATCACCCTGCCCTGCACCTTCCCCTGCATACTTCAAGTCAATGTTCCTACAGTCTAAGCTGAAAAATCTTGAAGATCTGGACATCCCCAATCACTAATATGACAGCAAGAGCGAGGGAAGAACACGGCTGTGACTCAAGAGCTGAAAGACCTTGCCTGTTCAACATAAAGGAGTCTGAATAAGGGGTTATGCCTACTTAAACAACTTCCCATCCTCAATTGCAACAATCCCCATACTTGCATACATGCCCCATACTCCCTATCCTCTTCACTAAACCTTTTGTCTCCTCTATAGCATGTATCCTTTTCTGTTAACTTTACTTGTTTATAGTTTGTTTTCTCCCCACTAAAATGTACATCTCATAAGGGCAGGGACATTCTGTCTTTTGTTCACAGCCATATGCCCAGTGCCTAGAAAGTGTCTGGCACTCAACAGACACTCAGTAAAGAGGCACCCCTCCACCCTTCTGTCAGTTTGTCGTACTGTGGTGGCTTGCATGTTGCTATGATGTTACTTCACATACAAGCAGGGTCACCCACGATGGATAGGTTTTGGTAGATCTTCCAGATTAAGACAGACTAGAAAGAAAGGCCTGGTGATCTATTTCCAAAAATCAGCCAATGAGAACCTTATGAATCACAACAGAACATTGTCGACTCACTTTCTTTGGACACGTTATCAGGAGGGATCAGTCACTAGAGAAAAACAGCATGTTTGGTTAAGTAGGGCCAGTAAGGGTGAGGGAAACCCTCAGTGAAACGGATTGGCACAATAGATGCACTGATGGACTTGGACATTCTGGCGATTGTGAGGATAATGCAGGACTGGCAACATTTTGTTCTGTTGTACATAAGGTCACCATGAGTCGGAGTTGGAAGCTATCATCATCATCTAAGAGGCACTCAATAAATGAGTCTCATAAACGAATGAATGTATCTTGAAGTTCATGAACCTCTAGAGGTTCCACCTCCCAACAGAGCATACATCCTGCTGATGCACAAATGCCCGTATCCTTTCACTCAAAAACTTATCAGAAGATCCACACTGAGCCCAGCACACAGTGCTTCCCCCTTCCTTCTTGATGAGGGGACTGGGAACCAGCATGGTGGGAACCACATGGAAGAGCCTGACCAGCCCTGCCAGCCCTAGGTGGAGGCCCCCGGGAAAGGCCTGAGGCTTTGGGCAGGCTCAGAAATGTCATCCTCCACAGGAAGAGCCTCACTGAAGACAGCACTTGCATTTTGTGCTCTTTCTTTATGATTTCTGAAGAAAAAATAGTGGATTAAAAAAAAAAACCAATCATTGTCCTTTGGGCAATGTGCATCAAAACCAAGACTTTTCCCTATTTGTTTTCCTATGTTTGGTTTCAGATCAGAAAATCAAATTAATTGTTGTCCTTCAAGGAAGTCTCATTGGTTCAAAAAGCAATTATGCCTTTTTTCCTTTTTTATGGTGGTAAATATATATGTAATGAAACATTTTCCATTTCAACAATCTTCCTATGTGCAGTTCAATGGCATTAATTATGTTCATCATGTTGGTCAACCATCACCCTTATCCATTCCCTAATTTTCCCATTACCCTTATGTGTCTTTTTTCTCAATACTGACCCTCATCTACTTATTTCTACACTTGGAGGAATCCCAGAGCTAGACAGATTGACAATGAGCAGACTTTCTGAAAACATGGGGGCACTTTATAATTAAACATTACATAAACATTCTGAAGGAAATAAAAATGTCAAATTTCCAAATTTCTTTATAGGAGATTAAATAAAAAAACCAACACCTTATTAGAGTAGCTGAAAAACTGTTTTATTAGGCAAAGAATTATAATTGCCCTTGTACTTGAGCTAAAGCGTTATATACATAAGCCACTCCTGTTTATCTGCTTTTGGTACGCAGAATTTATTACCTTCCAGCTGAAGAGTGTTAAGATGAGGACGACACTTTTAACAGCAAACAGACAAGCAGCTGGATGCTACTTAAATGGAATTATAATCAACAAAATCTTTTAAACAGTGAATTGCATAACAGCAACAACTGCCTTCTAAGAATTTACCAATCCTGTGTTTTAGATTTTAGAGGCCCTAGACCTCTTCCCCAATCCTTTCTAGGTGTTTTCTTCTCCCCATAAACATTTTATTTGTCTCCCTGTTATGGATTAAATTGTGCTCTCCTCACCCCAAATATGTGTTGGAATCCTAACCCCTATACTGTGGATGTAATCCCGTTTGGAAATAGGGTTTTCTTTGTTGTGCTGATTAGATCATACCCAAGTAAGGTGGGTTCTAAATCTAATCACTTCTGACTTATACAAAGAGCAGATTAGACACACGTGGAGGAAGACAGTTCCATGTGAGGCTGTCCAAAGACCCAAGGAACACCGGGGACTACCAACGAAGAGAAAATCAGCATGGCCAAGACCCTGATCTGGACTTTTAGCCTTCAAAACTGTGAGAAAATAAGTTTCTATTCTTTAAAACCACCCCCTTGTGGTATTTCTCTTATGGCATAACTAGGAAACTAAAAACTAGTTGTTCATCAAGTTGATTCTGACTCATGGGGACCCCCTGTGTGTCAAAGTAGAACCATGCTCCGTAGTGTTTTCAGTGGCTGATTTTCCAGAAGTAGATCACCAGAACTTTCTTCTGAGGCACCTCTTGGCAAACTCAAACCACCATCCTTTTGGTTAGCAGTCAAGTGTATTAACTGTTTTCACCACCCAGGCACTAAGACATCCCCCAATTCAGTACTTCACAAAAGAATGCAAGTGCTGACATCTTCCCCATTCCCTTACAGTAAGTAGATGTTCCCTGTTCTCTTCCCTGTTTCTCAAGGTGAGAGCTTGCGAACCTGATCACTGAATCCGGCCTAACAAAAATGGCATGCTTAACATTACCCTCCCAAGCCGTAAACCCAAAACCAAACCCATTGCTGTCAAATCGATTCCAACTCATAGTGACCCTATAGGATAGAGTAGAACTGCCCCTTAAGGTTTCCAAGGTTGTAATCTTTATGGAAGGAGGCTGCCACATCTTTCTTTTACGGAGAAGATGGTGGTTTTGAATCAACAACCTTTCTATTAGCAGTTGAGTGCTTAACCACTGTGCCACCAGGGCTCCTTTCCCAGGGATATATTGGCATATTCATGGCATGTGCTGCAGAGTCACTAAGAAATCCCAGAGGAATATCTTTCATGGTGAAATTCCCAACAATTGATGAGAGTGGAGGTAAGGGATTAGGGGCAGATAGACTTTGGCTTCACTCAAACCTGGCCAGCTGCCACCTCACGCAGGGTTAAATACAAAGGCGGCTCTGCTTCCATCAATGTTGGAAGACTGGGCTGAGGGGCAAGGATAGAGATGGAGAAGGGAGAGAGGGCATTTGCTTTTCAATTTTCTGCTGTATTCATTTGAAACAAGCCTGGCCAGCCAAAAAGGCATTTGCTATTTCAGTTGCTCTGCGGAGTGGTCCAGATGAAGACGAAGCAGCCCCTTCTAAATACTTGATCAGCCATCACTGTTTGGGAAGTAGACAGCTAGACAGCCAGGTCTAGGGGTATTGCAATTTCACCTGAACACATTCTCTGGGCAAAGTTTACAAGTTCAATTGGTTTGTAGCATTGCCTTTTTTAATACATGCATTGTAGGCAAAACATTTCGGTAGTTTTGCTTTTCAGAATCCTTGGTCCCTGTAGGTATTGGCTTTTTGTTCCTGTTGTTAGCTGCTGTCTTAGGTTGGGTTCTGTAGAGAAGCAAAACCAGTAAAGTGTATAAATACATACATATATATATATATATATATATATATATTTATATTTATATCAAGGAAACAGCTCACACAATTGTAGAGGCTGGAATGTCGCAAGTCCATGGATCAAGATAGAGGCTTCTCTTGATTCATGTAGCCAAAGGGGCTGGTGAACACAAGATCAGCAGGTCAGAGAGCAGGGCTCTTGTTCACAGGCTGTGAAGATCGATAAATCCCAAGATCGGCAGATAAGCTGCTAGTTCAAGTCCCAAGAAGCGGAGGTCAGATGAACAGGAGGCAGCTGCAGGATTCAGAGAGGGCAGAAGCCAGAATGCCTACTTATATTTGGATTCAGGCCACCTCCTAACGAAACTCCTTTTCAACTGACTGGCTACTCACAGCAGATCCCATCATGGGGGTGATCACATATAAACACTGAGAATCATGGCCCAATCAAGCTGACACACAATCTTAACCATCACAGCTGCCATCGAGTTGGCCTCAACTCATGGCTACCCCATGCACTATGGAACAAAACACTGCCCAGTCCTTTGCCATCCCCATGATCAATTGCAGATAGGATCTTTGTGATCCATAGGATTTTTCATTGGCTGATTTTCAGAAGTAGATCCCCAGGCCTATCTTCCTACTCTGTCTTAGTCTGGAAGTGCTGTTGAAACCTGTTCTGCATCACAGCAACACACAAACCCCACTGATAGATGAGGTACATTGATCAGGAATCAGACTTGGGTCTCCTGCATGGAAGGTGAGACGTCTACCATTGAACCACTGCTGCCCTCATTTTTCCTCAATACTGTCATTTGTTTTCCCTCAGCACCTGCCGCAGCTTCAGGGCAACAATAGTTGCTGAGATCCAGCCCAGGCCAAAGCCTAGGGCCCTGACAATCTGTTGGGAAGAAGAAGATAATCTCAGTTAGAAATGGATAAAAATATGGGCTTCCTGATTTGTGGTCTTGAGGTCTTGATTTTGCTAAACCACCTGAAGATGGAAGAAAATAATCTCTCTGAGAATCAGATTTTGCAGGAAAGCATAACCTTCACTGAAAATGGACCCATTATCTATATATTGTGGGCTTCCCCCCTGTTACCAGCCTTGGCCTTTCCTCTTTAGCTCTGAGGTGCCACATTTAGCTGATGCCATCTCTTCTCTTTAGTTCCAGCCCAGTTTTAATTGAGGATATTAGTTTAAATACATGACTTGAGGCTTTGTAAATTCAGGCGGTACCTGAAGCTATGTGATGTTAGCATTCCCATACACAGAAGCTCTCAATGCTGTGACCAGGGAGTAAAACGCAAGGACATCCTTAAAAGATTTGTTATCTGGAACTAAACAAATCAGCCAGAATGATCCCATGAAGGTTGTTATTTTATGCTTCTTGTGGCATTTTATTTTACTGAAAGCTGGAGAACTATAAGAAATAGATAAACCAGAAAAGGAAAACTGAAGATGACAAGAAAGGTATTACAGGCAGCCTTCGTTTTAAGGAGCCCTGGTGGCACAGTGGTTAAAGTGCTTGGCTGCTAACTGAAAGGTCAGCAGTTTGAACTCACCAGCCACTCCTCAGGAGAAGGTGTAGCAGTCTGCTTCCATAAATGTTTACAGCCTTGGAATCCCTATGGGGCAGTTCTACTCTGTTCTATAGGGTCACTACGAGTCGGAATCGACTCGATGGCAGCGGGTAATTTTCATTTAAACTTTTGGCTCATGATAAGCCTGTGAGTCTACTCTTCATTCTGCAGGTATCTGGGTTAAGAAGGACCACTGGAGCAAGAGACTGATTATTTGGAGGAAACTGTGAATCTCTAATTCAGGGGGTGGGTGTTTCTGAAATAACGGCCTATCACATATTGGTCATTTAAGTTTAGCTTTTCTAACAAAACAGACTGTAGAGTGCCATGTCATCTATTTAAATAAATAAAGTCATTCTTGGAGACTTGGAGTGAATTGGCGGTCACACTGTTGTTGTTAGCTGTCGTCAAGCCAGTTCCAACTCAGAGTGACCCTGTGTACAACAGAACGAAACACTGCCCAGTCCTGCTCCATCCTCACAATCGTTATGCTTGAGCCCATTGTTTCAGCCACTGTGTCTATCCATCTCCTTGAGGGTTGTCTTAGTCATCTAGTGCTGCTACAACAGAAATACCACAAGTGGATGGTTTTAACAAAAAGAAGTATTTCCTTACAGTAAAGTAAGCTAAAAGTCCAAATTCAGGGTGTCAGCTCCAGGGGAAGGCTTTCTCTCTCTCTCGGCCTTCTCATCAGTGTTTTCCTAGACTAGGAGCTTCTCGGTGCAGGGACCCCAGTCTAAAGGACCCGCTCTGCTCCTGGCACTGCTTTCTTGATGGTATGAGGTCCCCCTGTCTTACTGCTTGCTTCTGTCTTTTATATCTCAAGAGACTGCCTCAGGACACAATCCAGTCTTGTAGATCCAGTCCTGCCTTACTAACACAACTGCCACCCATCCTCCCTCATTAACATCATAGAGGCAGGATTTACAACATATAGGAAAATCACACAGTACCAGGAATCATGGCCTAGCCAAATTGATACACACATTTTTGGGGGGACATAATTCAAACCATGACAAGGGTCTTCCTCTTTTTTGCTGACCCTCTACTTTACCAAGCATGGTGTTCTTCTCCAGGGTCTGGTCCCTCCTGACAACATGTCCAAAGTATGTGAGATGAAATCTCACCGTCCTCGCTTCTTAGGAGCATTCTGGCTATATTTCTTCCAAGACATGTCTGTTCGTTCTTCTGGCAGTCCATGGTATATTTAATATTTTTTGCCAATGCCATAATTCAAATGCATTAATTCTTCTTTGGTATTCCTTATTCATTGCCCAAATTTCACATGCAAATGAGGTGATTGCAAATACCATAGCTTGGGTCAGGCACACTTCAGTTCTCAAAGTGATATCTTTGCTTTTCAACACTGTAAAGAGGTCTTTTGCAGCAGATTTGCCCAATGCAATGCGTCATTTGATTTCTCGACTGCTGCTTCCACAGACATTGATTGTGGATCCAAGTAAAATGAAATCCTTGACAACTTCAGTGTTTTCTCTGTTTATCATGATGTTGCTTATTGGTCCAGTTGTGATGATTTTTGTTTTCTTTATGTTAAGGTGTAATCCATACTGAAGGCTGTAGTCTTCAAGTCCTCTTCACTTTCAGCAAGCAAGGTTGTATCATCTGCATATCACAATCCTGATGCCCCCTTCTTCATATAGTCCAGCTTCCAGGATTATTTGCTCAGCATACAGATTGAATAAGTATGGTAAAATGATACAACCCTGACACACAGCTTTCCTGATTTTAAACCACGCATTAGCCGCTTGTTCTATTTGAAAGACTGCCTTTTGGTCTATGTACAGGTTCTGCATGAGCACAATTAAGTGTTCCGGAATTCCCATTCATTGCAATGTTATCCATAATTTGTTAGGATCCACACAGTCAAATGCCTTTGCATAGTCAATAAAATACAGGTAAACATCTTTCTGGTATTCTCTGCTTTCAGCCAAGATCCATCTGACATCAACTACGATATCCCTAGTTCCACGTCCTCTTCTGAATCCAGCTTGAATTTCTGGCAGGTCCTTGTTGATGTATTGCTGCAACTGTTTTTGAATAATCTTCAGGAAAATTTTACTTGTATGTGATATTAATGACATCGTTTGATAATTCTGCATTCTGTTTGATCACTTTTCTTTGAAATGGGCACAAATATGGATCTCTTCCAGGCGGCTGGCCTGGTAACTGTCTTCCAAATTTCTTGGTATAAATGAGGGAGTGCTTCCAATGTTGCATCAATTTGTTGAAACATCGCAACTGATATTCTGTCAATTCCTGGAGCCTTGTTTTTTGCCAATGCCTTCAGTGCAGCTTGGACTTCTTCCTTTAATACCATTGGTTCTTGATTGTATGCTATCTCCTGAAATGATTGAATGTCGACCAATTCTTTTTGGTACAGTGACTCTGTGTATTCCTTCCATCTTCTTTTGATGTTTCCTGCATTGTTCAATATTTTGCCCATAGAATCCTTCAATATTGCAACTTGAGCTTGAATTTTTTCTTCAGTTCTTTCAGCTACAGAAAGGCCAAGTGTGTTCTTCCCTCTTGGTTTTCTATCTCCAGGTCTTCGCACATTTCATTATAATACTTTACTTTGTCTTCTTGAGCCGCCCTTGAAATCTTCTGTTCAGCTCTTTTACTTCATGATTTCTTCCATTCACTTTAGCTACTTTGAGCAAGTTTCAGAGTCCCTTCTGACAGCCATTTTGGTCTTTTCTATCTTTCCTGTCTTTTTCAGTGAACTTTTGCTTTCTTCATGTGTGATGTCCTTGATGTCATTCCATTTGTCTGGTCTTCAGTCATTAGTGTTCAGTGTGCCAAATCTATGGTCTATAAATTCAGGTGGGATAGACTCAAGGTGGTCCTTTGGATCTCATGGACTTGTTTTAATTTTTTTCAGCTTCAACTTGATCTTGCATATGAGCAATTGATGATCTGTTCCAGTTGGCCCCTGGCCTTGTTCTGGCTGATGATATTGAGCTTTCCATTGTCTCTTCCCATAGATGTAGTTGATTTGATTCCTGTGTATTCCATCTGGCTAGGCCCACGTGTATCGTCGCCGTTTATTTTGTTGACAGAAGGTATTTGCAATGAAGAAGTCACTGATCTTGCAAAATTCTATGGCTTGATATCAAGTGTTATTTCTATCACCACGGCCATAGTTTCCAACTACCAATCTTTCTGCATTTCCAACTTCAGCATTCGTATCACCACTAATTATCAATGCATCTTGATTGCATGTTTGATCAATTTCAGACTGCATAAGTTGGTAAAAATCTTCAATTTCTTCATCTTTGGCCTCAGTGGTTGGTGTGTAAATTTAAATAGTAGCTGTATTAATTGGTCTTCCTTACACGTGTATGGATATTATACTATCATTGATACTGTTGTATTTCAGGATAGATCTTGAAATTTTTTTTGATGATGAAACCACATTAGTAATCATTTATTCACTAATTCATTCATCAAATTTCTGAGTCCCTATTATGTGCCAAGATATAACAGGGAGCAAAAGCATGAATGGAGCACACACGATGGTAAGGGAAACAGGTATTAAACAAATAGTTACATAAATAAATATATAAATTGCAAAATATGATAAGGGTTACCAAGAAAAAGTGAGAGTTTCCACAGGAATCAGATGGGGGAATTAGAAGAGTTAGGGACAGTTCTCTGACATTTAAACTGGGACTAGAAGGATGGATAAGAGATGACCAAACAAAGAGTGTGGGAAAGGGAGTTCGAGGCATAGGGAACAGTGTTTGCAAAGACCCTGAAGGCGTGATGAATTTAGGAGCCAGGAGGAGGCTGGTATGGCTTGAGCATCATTAGCACTGGGAGAGTGGATCAAGCTGAGTCTGCAGACCCAGGAAAAGACCACATTAAAACTGAGGAAGGATTTTATGTTTTATTTCAAATGCAAGAGATTGCTTAAGATTTAAGAAGGAGCGTGGCATGATTGGATTCTCTTCCTAAAGGATTTCTCCAGTTGCTTGGTAGATAGTGGATTGGTGGTGGGGGTGGGGCAGCAACACCAAGTCAGAAGCCCAGTTAGGAGGCTCATGCAGTAAATAGTCCAGGCAAAAAATGGTTTCCTGGCCCTGTGGGGCAGTTCTACTCTGTCCTATAAGGTTGTTATCATTCAGAATCGACTCAACAACGACTGGTTTTTGTCGGGTTTTATAAAACAAACAATAATACACGTAGCTCAACCATGTATACGAGACTAAACGGGCACACCAGCCCAAGGACAAGGATGAGAAGGCAGGAGGGGACAGAAAAGCTGGACGAATGGAAATGGGGAACCCAAGGTTGAGAAGGGGAGAGTGTTGAACGTCACGGTGTTGGCAACCAATGTCACAAAACAATATGTGTATTAATTGTTTAATGAGAAACTAATTTCCTCTGTGAAACTTCATCTAAAGCACAATTAAAAAAAAAAAAAAAGGATTCCTGGACTAGAACAGGGCAGTGGAAATGGAGAACAGCAGACTGGACTGGTTTAACATCAATTTTGGGAGTAAAATCGGGAAGACTTGCTAATGAACAGGGTAAGAGAAGAGACAGATGTCAAGAATGACTCTGACATGGAGGACATGAGAAATGGGGACCCCTGGAAGGAGAACAGATTGTAGGGTGAGGGAAGAGATGAGGTGAAAAGTTTGGAACATGTTACATTTGAAATGTCTATGACACAGCCAAGTAGAGATATGATGGAGGCAGTTGGTTATGTGAGCTGAGAGAGCAAAGAAGAGTTCTGGTAACATACATTTTGGCCTTGACAGTATGCTGACTGAAACAGATAAATCCAGTGGGGTCTGAGGGTAGAGGGAGCAGAGAAGATGGCCTGGGACTGAGCTCTGAGAAGAAGCTGCCAACAAACAGACCAAGAAGCAGTGAGCAAAGACCAAGAAGAAAACCAGAAGCCCGTTGCCATGGAAATGAGGGAGAGTGAAAGAATTGTAGGAAAGAGGGAGGAAGTAAGGATGGTAAAGGAAGAAGGGAAGGAGGAAAGGAGAGAAGGAAGGAAGGAGGGAGTGAGGAGAGAGGAAGGGCGAGGAAAAAAGATAAGGCAAGGAGAGAGCATGAGGCAGGAGGAGAGAGGGCTAGGGAAAGAGAGAAGGGTGAGGAAAGGAGGTTTGGGGAGGCAGGATGAGGGAGGGAGGGTGAGGAAAGGAGGTGATATCTCCACTAAGTGATGCTGAGGGTCACTTAAGAGGATACTAGAAATATGTCCATTACATTTAGCCACGTGACTGTCCTTGGTGACCTTACTAGGGGCAGTCTGTTGTTGGGGTGGAAATCCTTTATAATAGGAGGAAATGGAGGCAGCAGCCTTGGGAGAAGTTTGTATGTAAAGAGGAGTAGAGGAAGGGTGGAAGTTGGAGGAAGACATGGAGCTGAAGAGTCTTTAAGAGACGGAAGATAATCTACCATGGAATGCTGAGGGGACTTCTCCAGGATGCACTTAAGCCTTGGATGAGGGCTGGGCTTATCTGTGAAGCCTGGTCTGGTCTCAGCCTTGTGATTAACTTGATGTGTGATACCCTGGCGAGGGAGGATGGAATCTGATTGAAGTGCCCATGGGGCTGAGGTTTAGTGCTGTGACAGGTGCTCTAGCAAACTGTCCTGGTCACCGAGGCCTTCGTCTTACAGTTACACCCTCAAATATGTTTTCCTTGTCATCATCTTGTGCCTAGGTAATGTCAGAGACTCTACAGGTCTCCTCTGATCTCTCTCTGTGCAAGTGTTCTCACCACCGTCTAAATGCAGCTCTAACCCTGGCACCAGCACACCAATCTAAAGTATGCTCATTTTACTGATTTTCCCAATCTGCAATAGTGGCATGATCTTTTTGCAAAAATCCTGAGTCCTAAGACTTATTCCAACTAAAAACACTGCATGTCTGTAACTGACAGAAAAGGATGCCATTAATTCCTTACTTTTTAAAAAACAAACAAACAAACAAAAATTCTATTTAGCCCTTTAGGAAATATATTCCACAAAAAAATCCTGACTTTTTAATAGGATGTCAGGTGGAAAATGGGACTCTTACAAGAAACTGTTGGGATATCTGTTCTAAGAGAGAAAGAAAGAGATTCTAAAGTATATTCTTGAAATCTTAGGAAGAAAATCTGAATTTATTACCATTTTACCAACTTTTTTTTTTTAAGCCAAAAAACTACATCCTTCCTCTTGCACAGTATGTTGTTGTTGTTAGTTGCCTTGAGTCAGCTCTGATTCATGGTGACCCCATGCATAAGAGGAGGAAACGTTGGCTGGTTCTGCGCCATCTTCATGATCATTGGTATGTTTGGGCCTATTGTTACAGCTATGGCATCAATCCATCTCACTGAGGGTTTCTCTAGTTTTCACTAACCCTCTGCTTTACCAAGCATGATGTCGTTTTCTAGCAATTGGTCTTTCCTGATGGCATGTCAACCGTAAGTGTGCCAAAGTCTCTCCATTCTCACTTCTAAGGAGAATTCAGGTTGTATTTCTTCTAATTGCACTGTATATCTATTTCTTATTTTGCTTTTTCTTTAGTACTGATACTAAAAGTGGACCATAGCAAACAGAAACATGATTCCATGACAGAGGCTTTTGATGGCTGTTGGTTACTTTGTTCTTTGCCGGAACTCACTCACTGACAGGAGGCAGCTGTGAGGAAAACAAACTGAACTCTCTCACGGATTCACACGGTGTGCAGTGAGGCTGTGAAGTTACTGAGGCCAAAGCTGACAAGCCACCTCAATGATTTGGATTAGTCACAAATTAAATATTTTGATGGGTAGAAGAGGAGCCTTCTCTTCAATAAAACATGCTAAGTGGAAGCACATATTAATAAAATATTCAACTGAGCAGACCAATTTCTATTATTAAGGAACTAGACCTCAAATTCTCAAAATGTCCCTCTGTTGAAGTGCATGCTTTCTCTGACTTAGACAATGGCTTAAACCTGAACTGCACCTGGCTGCAGAAGGACATGAACAGATAGAGTGGAGCCTGGCGACAGTGGTGAGAGCAGAGTACCAGCCTTGCAGAGGCCTGGGTTAATGAGGACAGAACTTACTCTATATTCCAGAGCATCTGGGGACTCTGATTAAATTTGTGATCTAGAGAGGCACTTTGAAAAGATTTGACTGTATGCTGTTTTTCCTTTTTTAGGGCTTTTGGAATGAATTCAGAATTTTTCAATAAAACACATGACTCCAGGCTATAAGCGATACCATCCGGGTTAATCATTCCTAATGACATCCCCAGTTCTTTGAGGCTTGTCCTGGACAATGCATTAAGCATGAATTATGATGCCATTATTCACACCCTGGAGCCTTCTTTCTTTAAAATGGAATTCAAGTGGTAGTTTTTTTATCTAATTTACATCATTATTTGTTTAAATAGTAAACATTTTATTAAGAGATAGGTATTAGAGCAGGTAGCAATAACTATGTCATCAAGAAATACGAGCAGACTTCTTCAGTAATTTGAGCTGACATATGCTTACTTACAAATGTGAGAGATGATGGCTCTGTACATAAAGGGTACTAAGTATGACTGGTGTTATGGATTGAATTGTGTTCCGCAAAGTATGTGTTGTAAATCCTAACCTCTATGCCTATGTTTATAATCCCATTTGGGAATGGATTGTCTTTGTTATATTAATAAGGCAGGATTAGTGTAGGGTGTGTTTTAAGTCTATCTCTTTTCAGATATAAAAGAGATTAAACAAGCAAGTGAGAGAAGGAGAGATGGGGGAAGACAGATGCCAAGCCACATGAAGATCACCCAGAAACAGAAGCTCAGATGAGACAGGGACCTTTTTTCAGAGCCGACAGAGAGCGAAAGTCTTCCCCTAGAGCTAGCATCCTGAATTTGGACTTCTAGCCTCCTAAACTGTGAGAATAACTATGGTGAAAGAATGCATTCCTGATGCACAGCTTTCCTGATTTTAAACCTCCCAGTATTCCCTTGTTCTGCTCAAACGACTGCCTCTTGGTCTATGTACAGGTTCCTTAAGAGCACAATTAACTGTTCTGAAATTCCCATTCTTCACAATTATCAATAATTTGTTATGATCCACCAAGTCGAATGACTTTGCATAGTCATTCAAACACAGGTAAACATCTTTCTGGTATTCTCTGCTTTCAGCCAAGATCTATCTCACATCAGCAATGATATCCCACGTTCAATATCCTCTTCTGAATACCACTTGAATTTCATTGCAACAAATAATCCAAGAAGCTGGACTATATGAAGAACAACATAGCATCAGAATTGAAAGAAGACTCATTAACAACCTGCAATGTTCAGATGACACAACCTTGCTTACTGAAAGGGAAGAGGACTTGAAGCACTTACTGATGAAGATCAAAGACTACAGCCTTCAGTGTGGATTACACTTCAACATTAAGAAAACAAAAATCCTCATAACTGAGCCAGTAAGCAACATTATGATAAACAGAGAAAAGATTGAAGTTGTCAAGGATTTCATTTTACTTGGATCCACAATCAATCCCTATGGAAGCAGAGGTCAAGAAATCAAATGATCACAAACTAGATAGTAGACAAGTGTTAACTTTGGTGAAGGGAAAGACACACAATACAGGGGAAGTCTGTACAACTTGACTGTCTGAGTCATCTAATGCTGCTATAACAGAAATACCACAAGTGGATGGCTTTAACAAAAAGGAGGTTATTTCCTCACAGTAAAGTAGGCTAAAAGTCCAAATTAAGGACGTCTCCTCCAGGGGAAGTCTTTCTCTCTTTGTCGGCCTTCTGATCAATCTTTCCCCTGACTAGGAGCTTCTCCTCCTAGGGATCCCAGGTCCAAAGAATGTGCTCTTCTCCTGGCACTGTTTTCTTGGTGGTATGAGGTCTCCCACTCTCTGCTAGCTTCCTTTTCCTTTTATCTCTTGTAAGACAAAAGGTGGTGTAGGGTCACACCCCAGGGAAACTCCCTTCATAAAGGATCAGGGAAGTGACTTTAGTAAGGGTGTTACAATCCCACCCTAATCCTCTTTAACATAAAATTATAAGCACAAAATGGAGGACAACCACACAATACTGGGAATCATGGCCTAGCCAAATTGATACACACATTTTTTGAGGGAGATAATTTGATCCATGACATTGACCAAGGCAAAGTCATAGAAGCTTCCTAGACACATCCAAAGACCTTGAGGGACCGTGTTACTGGGGCTGTGGGCTAGAGACTATAGTCTCGGGGGACGCTAGGTCAAATGGTATAACATAGTTCATAAAGAAAATGTTCTACATCCTACCTTGGTGAGTAGCATCTGGGGTCTTAGAAGCTTGCGAGCAGCCATCTAAGATACATCTATTGGTCCTATCCCATCCAGAGCAAAGGAGAATGAAAAAAACGAAAGGCTCAAGGAAAATATTAGTCTAAAGGACTAATGGTCCCCAGACACCCTGCTAACTCACAACTGAAGCCACTCCCAAAGTCTACCTTTCAGCCAAAGATTAGACAGGCCTATAAAATAAACGATAACACAAGTGAGGAACATGCTTCTTAGTTCAGTCAAGTATACGAGACCAAATGGGCAACCCTTGCCCAAAAGCAAAGACAAGAAGGCAGGAAGGGACAGCAAAACTGGAGGAATGGACTCATAGGGAACCTAGGGCGGAAAGGGGGAGAGTGCTGACACATTGTGGGGATTGCAACCAATGTCACAAAACAATTTGTGTATAAATTGTTGAATGAGAAACTAATTTGTGCTGTAAACTTTCACCTAAAGCGCAATTAAAAAAAAAAAAAAGAAATGAAATGACAGAAAGCATTGGTCAAATCTGCTGCAGAAGACCTCTTTAAAGTATTAAAAAGCAAAGATGTCACTTGGAGGACTAAGGTGCGAACGACCCAAGCCATGGTATTTTCAATTGCCTCATATGCATGTGAAAGCTAGACAATGAATAAGGAAGACTGAAGAAGAATTAATGTCTTTGAATTATGGTGTTGGCGAAGAATATTGAATATACTATGGACTCCCAAATCTGTCTTGGAAGAAGTACAGCCAGAATGCTCCTTAGAATAAGACAGTACACAATAATGGGGAAACCAGCACACCTTGACCAAGGCAGTCTTTAGAAGCTCTATAGACACATCCAAACTCCCATAAGGATCAAGTTACTGGGCTGAGGGCTGGGGACCATGGTCTTGGGGGACATCTAGCTCAATTGGCATAACATAGTGTATAAGGAAAATGTTCTACATCCTACTTTGGTGAATAGGGTCTGGTGCCTTGAAAGTTTGTGAGTGGCCATCTAAGATACGTCAACTGGTCCCACCTCGTCTGGAAGTCAACTGGTCCCACCTTGTCTGGAGCACGGGAGAATGAAGAAAACTAGACTCAAGGCAAAGATTAGTCCAAAGGACTAATGGAACCACAGCATCCGCCAGACTGAGCCCAGCACAACTAGATGGTGCCCAGCTACCACGACTGACTGCTCTGATAGGGGTCCACAACAGAGGGTCCCAAAATTCATACTCACAAAAAAAGACCAGACTTACTGGTCTAACAGAGATTGGAGAAACCCTGAGAATATGGCCCCCAGACACCCTTTTAACTCAGTACTGAAGTCAATCCTGAGGTTCACCCTTCAGCCAAAGGTTAGACAAGCCTATAAAACAAACGATAATACACATGGCTCAACCATGTATATGAGACTAAATGGGCACACCAACCCAGGGGCAAGGATGAGAAGGCAGGAGGGGACAGAAAAGCTGGACAAATGGAAATGGGGAACCCAAGGTCTTGAAGGGGAGCGTGTTGACACATCGCGGAGCTGGCAACCAAGTTGGTAAAACTATATGTGTATTAATTGTTTAACGAGAAACTAATTTGCTCTGTAAACTTTCACCTAAACAACTATAAAAAAGAAAAACACTTAAAGAAAAAAATAATGCTCTTTAGAAGCGAGGATGAGACTTCATCTCATGTACTGTGGACATGTTATCAGGAGGGACCAGTCCCTGGAGAAAGGCATCATGCTTGGTAAAGTAGAGCATCAGTGAAAAAGAGGAAGACCTTCAAGACATGGACTGACAAAGTGACTGTAACAATGGGCTCAAATATAATAACGATGGTGAGAATGGCACAGGACCAGGCAGTGTTTTATTCTGTTGTACATAGAGTCACTATGAGTCAGAATTGACTTGACAGCACCTAACAACAGCAAGCTGTGAGAAAATATATTTCTATTGTTTTAAGCCAGTCATTTGTGGTATTGTGTTTCTAAATAACTAAGACAAATGGTAATAGTAGCTGTAAAAATATTCCATGATTTAAAAGTTTTCTCCATAAAATGTTTAAGTTAGATCATTTTAGAGGTTGTAGTTTATATATGACTATGGATTGAGTTGTGTCCCCCCCCAAATCCGTATTGGAATCCTAACCCCTATACATGTGGATATAACCACATTTGGCAATAGGGTTTTCTTCGTTATGTTAGTGAGGGTGTGTTTTAAGCCAATCACTTTTGAGATATAAAAGGAGCAGATTAGGCACAGAAAGAAGGAAGCACAAATGGAGAAAGACTAATGCCAAATGGAGATCACCAAGGAACAGACGAAGAGAACCTGAAAGAGACAAGGATTTTCCCCCAGAGTGGGCAGAGAGCCTTCTCCTAGAGCCAGCACCCTGAATTCAGACTTCTAGCCTCCTAAACTGAGAAACTAAATTTCTATTCATTAAAGCCACCCACTTTTGATATTTCTGTATTAGCAGCACTATGAAACTAAGATGTGTGTGTGTATGTGCGGGTGTGTATGTATGAAAAATAAAGATAAAATAAACCTAATTTTTAAAAAAGTATTCTCACTGGATTCTTCTTGGTTAATATAACAAACAGGTTGAGGAAATATCTCTTTGAGGGAAAAATGTAAATTGTATATGTATATGAAAGAATATAAAGCTTCTTTCATTGTAGATGAGATTTTTAAAAAAATATACTTATATTAACAGCAGTTACTTACGAGAATGAGTGTGAGGGTGGAGGTTTCATGTTTTTCTTTATATACTTCTACAGTTTAAGTTTTTTATCCCAAGCATGTACTTGTCATTTTGGAAATAGTATTATACATTTTCTTATGAATTATGTTCATTTCATTAAAAAGTGTAAGATAGAAAAAGTGAAGAGAACTGACAGAAAAAAAGAGCCAGAGAGAGAATTTGAAGTAAAAAAAGGGTTGACAGTGGAATGTTTGAGAAACTTTAGAGAACTTTTCAAGCATCCTAAAACAATTTGGAAATATTTAGTTACAAATTGTCCTTAACAATTATTTAGAGCCAATTTCCATAGAACTGCTTCTAGTCAACTTCAATTTTAGTCAATTTGTACAGATGTTTTTTAAAAAATTGTAACTCATATTGTCCTTTTGCTTAATTGTCTGAAAATAAGATTGGTGCATGCAAAATTCTGCACTCATTGAACCACAGTCTAAAATTGTTCTGGAGAATGTGGGGTTCAAGCTGTGCCAGTCATCTTACTGCCATCTAGCATTTGAGAAAGAAGCCAAGTCAACATGATTTTGTCATTTCTGACATCATTTGAGACTATGAATCAAGTCAGGATGAACATTTCCATTATTTGAGTCAACTAAACCACCAGGTGGTGTCAAGCTGACTCTGACTCATGGCGACCCCATGTGTGTCAGAGTAGAACTGTGCTCCATAAGAATTGTCAATAGCTGATTTTTCTGAGGTAGATCACCAAGTCTTTCTTTGAAGGCACCTCAGGGTGGACTAAAACCTTCATCCTTTCAGTTAGCAGCCAAGGTCTGAACTGTTTGCACCACCCAGGGACTCGTTTAATCAACTACCCCCATTTTTTTCTTGAATAAAAAAATAGTTCAGTTGTCCCATTGCCAAAAAGAAAATGACTTGGATCATCAACTTTAAGATGAATAGTGCCAATGTGCATATTATTTTGTATTACATTACGATCTTGCTTGTATATGCACAGACATACTCCAACCCCTACCAGTTTCTTCCCTTAGGAGCAACCTTGCTTTGCCTCTCACTCTCTCACTCTGAGTGAGTCATCTCTAACTACCTCTAGCTCTAGGTTCATTCTACCACCACTGCTCTCCTTGTTTTTCAACATAGGCAAGAAGATTGAGGATCCTAAGTTCAATTCTTGTTGCTGATGTCCTGGGCCATCATGAGAAAGGTGGCAAGTACTTCATACAAGTCGCCCCTACCTGTGCCTAGGGCAGAAGTACTAGTACTAGAAGTTGTAGTAATAGAACCTGTAATAATAAATTAAACCCAGAAAGTTCTTAACGTAGTGCTCCAGGAAGCCATTACCAATTAACCGCAGAGAACATGGAAAACAAAACTTATGTTTTACCCTTAACTTGATTTAGATTCCAGTCTCATGCTGTCCCAGACCCTCAGTACTAGGTTTTGTGCATTTCCCTTTGCAGACTGGACTTAAGGCCTTGACTACACAGCTCACTCTGTCTACCAGCTCCAACCTGCTGACTTCTCATGATGAGTCTCCTGAGCTTGATTTCTGGCACATACCAGCCCCTTCCTGATAATAGCCTTGCCTAGGAGACCTTGCTCTTGGGTTGCCCTACGCATCTGACCAACGATGTTATTAGCGCCATGTGACAGAGCCTGGATTTGCTCACTATATACTCATTCTAGTGTGCCATCTTTACTGAGGTAGCTAGAACAGGAAAGGACATTGCACAAGTTCCCTGGCAGTTAGGATTCTGAATGAGATTTAGGTTCTGATAATTAAATGCACTCATCAAGACTTGGATGTAGAACGAGTTAAGTGAGATTAGAGGCAGGGCATGAGGTCTCCAGTTTGCAAGTGTGGGAAGCAACTGACCCAGGGTGGTTCTGGAGCCAGCTGCTCAAGAGGAATCTTCCCAGTTCTGCAGGTGGCTTCCTGATGCTGGTAGGACCAACTGTTCCCCTGGTTCCCACTGCTGCAATGTGGTCTTGAGAGTCCTTCCTGGAAGCTCAGCATGGAGTCTGTTTCTTCTGTCCTCCCAATGATCCTTTAAGCCATCAAGTACCCTGTAATAAATCCCTTTCTGCTTAAACCACAAGTGAACCTGACAGATGCAAACTACAGTTATAGGATACTCCCCAATCGTCTGCCTGCTGGTTCTTCCACCTGATCTGGCTCCACTCTCAGGAATCTCTTGGGCTACAAGAGTGAAAATGCTGGGCCGTAACAGATAGGTGTGTTTCTGGTAGATAAGAAAGTATACAAAAATACAATAAGTCTTCAGCAATCATTAGCAAAAGATATAGTTAACACAGGAGAATATGTAACACTGTTTAAATAACTTATTTTGAGTACCGCAGAGAAGTAATTTTTTTGTTAAGTGGAAGAAATTATTTGCAGCATATTGTTGTTGTTAGGTACCATCGAGACAGACCCGACTCATAGCAACCCTACTTAAAACAGAACGAAACACTACTCGGTCCTGCGCCATCCTCACAATCATTGTCATGCTTGAGCCCCTTATTCCAGCCACTGTGTCAATCCATCTCACTGATGTTCTTCCTCTTTTTGCAGACCCTCTACTTTACCAAGCATGACGTCCTTATCCAGGGATTGGTCCATCTTGCTTACGTGTCCAAAGTACGTGACACGAAGTCTCGCCATCCTTGCTTCTAAGGAGCATTCTGGCTGTACTTCTTCCAAGACAGATTTGTTTGTCTTTTGGCAGTCCATGGTATATTCAATATTCTTCACCAACACCATAATTCAAAGGCATCAACTCTTCTTCAGTCTTCCTTATTCATTGTCCAGCTTTACATGCATATGAGGCTTTTGAAAACACCATAACTTGGGTAAAGTGCACCTTAGTCCTTAAAGTGACGTGTTTGTTTTTTAACACTTTAAAGAGACCTTTTGCAGCAGATTTGCCCAATGCAATGTGTCATTTGATTTCTTGACTGCTGTTTCCATGGGTGTTGATTGTGGATCCAAGTAAAATGATATCCTTGACGACTTCAATCTTTTCTTGGTTTATCATGATGTTGCCTATTGGTCCCGTTGGTAACTGTTTTCCAAAGTTCTTGGCATAGATGAGTGAACACTTCCAGTGCTGTGTCCGTTTGTTGATACATCTCAATTGGTACTCAGTCAATTCCTGGAGCCTTGATTTTCTCCAACCCTTTCAGTTCAGCTTGGACCTCTTCCAACAGTATCGTGGGTTCTTGACCATATTCTACCTCCCGAAATAGCTGAATGTCAACCAGTACTTTTTGGTACAGTAACTCTGTGCATTCCTTCCATCTGCTTTTGATATTTCCTGTGTCGTTTAATATTTTCCTCGTAGAATTCTTCAATATTGCAACTAGAGGCTTGAATTTTTTCTTCAGTTCTTTCAGCTTGTTCTTCCCTTTTGGTTTTCTATCTCCAGGACTTTGTACATTTCATTATAATACTTTACTTTGTCTTCTCAAACCACTCCTTGAAATCTTCTTTGAGTTCTTTTACTTCATCATTTTTTCCTTTCACTCTAAGTTCCAAAACAAGTTTCAGAATCTCTTCTGACATTCATTTTATTCTTTTCTTTCTTTCCTATCTTTTTAATGACCTCTTGCTTTCTGCATGTATGATGACCTTGATGTCATTCCACAATTCATCTGGTCTTTGATCATTAGTGTTTGGTGCATCAAATTTATTCTTGAGATGGTCTCTAATTTTAGGTGTGATACACTCAAGGTCATGCTTTGGCTCTTGTGGACTTGTTCTGATCTTCTTCAACTTCAACTTGAACTTGCATATGAGCAATCGAAGGTCTGTTCCACAGTCGGCCCCTGGCCTTGTTCTGATTGATGATATTGAACTTTTTCATCAGTCTCTTTCCACAGATGTAGTCAATTTGATTCCTGTGTTTTCCATCTGGTAAGGACCACATGTACAGTTGCCGTTTATGTTGTTGAGAAAAGGTATTTGTAATGAATAAGTTACTGGTCTTGCAAAATTCTATCATGCGATTTCTAGTGTTGTTTCTATCATTGAGGCCATATTTTCCAACTACTGATCCTTCCTCGTTGTTTTCAACTGTCACATTCCAATCACCAGTAATTATTAATGCATTTTGATTGCATGTTAGATCAATTTCAGACTGCAGAAGTTAGTGAAAATCTTCAATTTCTTCATCTTGGCCTTAGTGGTTGGTGCGTAAATTTGAATACTAGTTGTATTACCTGGTCTTCCTTATAGGTGTATGGATGTTATCCTACCACTCACAGCATTGTACTTCAGGATAGATCTTGAAATGTTCTTTTTGATGATGAATGCAATGCCATTCCTTGTCAAGTTGTCATTTCCAGTGTCTTAGGCTGAGTTCTCTAGAGAAGCAAAACCAGTAAAGCATATAAATATATATAGAGAGAGATCTAAGTCAAGGAAACAGCTCATGCAATTGTAGAGGCTAGAATGTCCCAAGTCCATGGATCAGGGTAGAGGCTTCTCCCAATTCACGGAGTCACAGAAGCTGGCAGGCCCAAGATTGGCAGGTCAGAGACAGGGCTCCAGCTCACAGGTTGTGAAGGTCAACGAATTCCAAGATCAGCAGGCAAGACCACAAAATTTCTCCTAATTCACATGGCTGCAGGGGCTGGTGAACCCAGGATTGGCAGGTCAGCGAGCAGGGCTCCGCTCACAGGCTGTGAAGATCAACAAATCCCAAGTTGGGCAGATAAGCTGACAGCTCAATTCCCAAGAACTGGAGGTGAGACAACAGTAGGCAGCCACAAGATCCAGAGTGAGCAAAAAGCCAGAACGTCTACTTATATTCAGATGCAGGCCACACCCCCAAGGAAATGCCCTTTCATCTGATTGGCTATTCACAGCATATTCAATCATGGGAGTGATTGCATACAAACACTGAGAATCATGGCCCAGCCAAGTTGACACACAATCTTTTTTTTTTTTTTTTATATTTTATTGTATTTCAGGTGAAGGCTTACAGAACAAATAGTTTCTCAGGAAACAGTAGTACACATGTTGTTTTATGACGTTGGTTAACAACCCCACAACATATTAACCCTCTAAATTCTCAACCTCTTTTTTTTTTTGGTGAAAATACACATAGCCAAAGATACACCGTTTCAAAAATTTCTACATACACAGTTCAGTGACATTGACTACGCTCTTCCAATTGTGCTGTTATTCTCACTTAAGA
>NW_004444131.1:3389864-3414511 GCF_000243295.1 Trichechus manatus latirostris
GTAAACAAGTCAATCAGTAAAGGGACAATAGGGTTTGGGAGAACACACCAGACAAGTCTCGACATGTTGGAGACAAGTCTCAACATGCTGTGCATCATAGAGGCCTGTGGGGGCTGCAGTTGTCAATAGTACAGCCATGTTTAAATGGCATATATCCCCACACAGCTCTTCCCCAGATGTATTTTGAGTGCCTTCCAACCTGAGGGGCTCATCTTATGACACTACATCAAACAATGTTCCACTGCTATTCAAAAGATTTTCACTGGCCAGTTTTTTCAGAAGTAGACTGCCTGGTCCTTTTCCTTAGTCTGTCTTAGTCTGGAAGCTCAGCTGAAACCTGTCCACCATAGGTGACCCTGCTGGTATTTGAAATACCAGTAGCAAAGCTTCCAGTATCACAGCAACACGCAAGCCCCCACAGTACGATAAACTGATGGACACATAGTGGATTTGTAGCATAGGAAGAAAATTATAATGATGAGTATAACCTTGAAGCTCCATGGGAATACCTTCTATACTTGCAGAATTTTTAAGTTGAGAATTTGTTTTCTTTGTGTTCCTACCAAATATGACCACTGCTACTCACCAAACTTCAGAATATGCTAATATACACAGTCGTTAAATTTGTTGCCATTGAGTGGGTTCTGACTCGTAGCGACCCTATAAGACAGAGTAGAATTGCCCCATTGGGTTTCCACGGAGCTGCTGCTGGATTCAAACTGCTGACCTTTTGGTTAGCAGCCATAGCACTTAACCACTGTGCCACCAGGGCCCCAACAGACACACTAACAGCATTAAAAAAAAAGATTATCCACAAGGATTTTCAGAAACAATGTTCTTCACTCCATAAGAAAACTTTGGCATGATAAATGATCGTGAGTAAGTAGACAATGCTGTGAATGGGTTTAGTGAGGAAAGAGATGTTTTCTGTGTGATAAAAATGAAAACAGGATGGAAAGGGAGGAAAAAAAGAATAACTTTACAGGGGAGAAACCTGATAAACACTACTCTAAGCCACATGATCAAGGTCAGCATCAACAGTGATAAGTTATGTTGCTAGTTTGTGCCCTTGGCATGATGTGATAAGAATGGCACTTTACCTTTGTGATCTTCTTCCCAAAAACTCATAACCCCAGTCTAACCATGGGAAAAGATCAGATAAATCCCAATAGAGGGACATGCTACAAATCACCTGACCAGTACTCCTCAAAACTCTCAAGGTCATCAAAAACCAGTAGTCCGAGAAACTGTCACAGCCAAAAGGAGCCTCGGGAGACATGAGGACTAAATGCAATGTGGTATCCTGGATGGGACCCTGCAACAAAAAAAGGGACATCAGGTAAAAACTAATGGAAATTTGAATGAAGTTCGAACTTTAGTTCATAATCTTGTATCAATATTTTTTTATCAATTGTGACAAATGTTCCATTCTTACGTAAGATAGTAAGAGGAAACTGGGTGTGGCATAGAAGGGGACTCTCTATACTATCTTTTTTTTTTTTTTTTATTGTGCTTTAGGTGAAAGTTTACAGCTCAAGTTAATTTCTCATTCAAAAAGTTATACACATACTGTTTTGTGACATTTGTTGTAATCCCCACAATGTGACAGTTCACTCCCCCTTTCCACCCCGGGTTCCTTGTGTCCATTCAATCAGTCCTGTCCCTTCCTATCTTCTCATCCTAGTTTTGGACAGGAGCTGCCCATTTGGTCTCATATATTTGATCAAACTAACAAGCATGTTACTCATGTGCATTATTTTTTGTTTTATAGTCCTGTCTAATCTTTGTCTGAAGAGTGGGTTTTGGGAATTTGTTTCAGCTCTGGGTTAACAGAGCATCTGAGGGCGATAGTTTCAGGGGTTCCTCCAGTCTCTGTCAGACCATTAAGTCTGGTCTTTTTACTTGAATTTGAATTCTGTTCTACATTTTTCTCCTGCTCTGTCAGGATCTCTCTGTCGTGTTCCGTATCATAGCAGTCATTGGTGGTAGCCAGGCACTATCTAGTTCTTCTGGTCTCATGCTGGTGGAGAATTCGTTTCATTTGGTCCTTTAGTCCTCTGGGCTAATATTTTCCTTGTGTCTTTGGCTTTCTTCATTCTCTTTTGTTCCGAGCGGGATGAGACTAATAGATGTATCTTAAATGCCCGCTCGCAAGTTTTTAAGACCCCAGGCGCTACTCAGCAAAGTGGGATGTAGAACATTTTCTTTGTAAACTATGTTATGCCAATTGACATAGATGTGCCCTGAGACTATGGTCCCTAGGCCCCAGCCCCAGGGGGGCTCAAAGTGTTTGGATGTGTCTAGGAATCTTCTTTGCTTTTGCTTTGGTCCCGTTTCTCTATACTATCTTAACAATAATTTGTAAATCTAACATTGTTCTAAAGTAAAAAGTTTATTAAAAAAGAAAAAAGAGACTTGTGCAGTAAATGCTATAAAAGGAAACTGACTTACCAGAAAGGCCAGAACAACCCAGTGTCTGGATGTCCTAACTCTGAACAACTATTAGTCTTTGTTTGATTATTATCACAAAGGCAAGCTTGAAGAGGACGAAGGATGCCTTGGAAGTTTCCTATGAGTATTTCAGTGAATTTACAACAAAAGAAATAGAACTTTAAAACATCAAGTGAGATGGTTGAACAACATGATGACCATGTTTACTGTCACTACAGTATACATGTGAAGATTGTTGAAATGGCAAATATTTTGTTACCTACATATTTAGTACAATAAAAAAATTTCTTTTAAATCACGTGAGTTGAAAACAAAAAAGTAATTTTGTTACTTATTAATTCTGAATGTATAGCTTACTTAGTGATGATGGTACATTTCAGTGTACTGTCTATCTACATTGCTACCTATTACTAATGTTCCTTTATTTCAATTACTGTCACTAGATTTTAAATGGAAAGGTGGTGTGGGATAAAGAATTTAACATTACTCAAATTTTGTCCTTTGTTCTGAGAACCTCTAAAACCTTCTAATTTCCCCAGTGATTGAAGTGTTTTTGATAAGGGCTCCAGGTCACACCTACCTAACAGGTGACTCTTGGGTCGGGGCTGGCCAGGCCAGAAAGACCCATCTTGTGATATCAGCTTCTCTCAGGGGAGGGGAGCATGATTCAATCAATCATGACTATGAAATAAGGCCTCAAGAAAGGTCTGGATATGGAAGCTCCAAGGGCTTCCCCATGGAAGGGTAGCATGTCCCTTTTTGGGACATGAAAGCTTCACACTGGGAACCCACCCAGGCCTCACCTTATGTGTCTCTTCATTTACATCCTTTTTGTTATGTTGTTGTTAGGTGCCTTCAAGTCGGTTCTGACTCATAGCCGCCCTATGTACTGCAGAACGAAACACTGCCCAGTCCTGGGCCATCCTCACAATCATTGTTATGCTTGAGCCCATCCTTGCAGCCACTGTGTCAATCCATCTTGCTGAGGGTCTTCCTCTTTTTTGCTGACCCTGTACTTTACCAAGCATGATGTCCTTCTCCAGGGACTGGTCCCTCCTGACAACATGTCCAAAGCATGTGAGAAGTAGTCCTGCCATCCTTGCTTCTAAGAAGCATTCTAGCTGTACTTCTTCCAAGAGAGATTTTTTCGTTCTTTTGGCAGTCCATGGTATATTCAGTATTCTTCGCCAACACCACAATTCAAAGGCATCAATTCTTCTTTGGTCTCTCTTATTCCTTGTCCAGCTTTCACATGCATATGATGTGATTGAAAATACCATGGCTTGGGTCAGGCGCACCTTAGTCTTCAAGATGACTTCTTTGCTTTTCAACACTTTAAAGGTCTTTTTCCAGCAGATTTGCCCAATGCAATGCGTCTTTTGATTTCTCAACTGCTGTTTCCATGGGCATTGATTTTGGATCCAAGTAAAATGAAATCCTTGACAACTTCAATCTTTTCTCCATTTATCATGATGTTGCTTATTTGTCCGGTTGTGAGGATTTTTGTTTTCTTTATGTTGAGGTGTAATGCATACTGAAGGCTGTGATCTTTGATCTTCATCAGTAAGTACTTTAAGTCCTCTTCTCTTTCAGCAAGCAAGGCTGTGTCATCTGCATGTCGCAGGTTGTTAATGAGTCTTCCCCCAATCCTGATCGCCCATTCTTCTTCATATAGTCCAGCTTCTTGGATTATTTGCTCAGCGTACAGATTGAATAGGTATGGTGAAAAGATACAACCCTGATGCACACCTTTCCTGACTGTAAACTGCACAGTATCTGTCTGAACAACTGCCTCTTGATCTATGTACAGATTCCTCATGACCACATTTAAGTGCTCTGGAATTCCCATCCTTTGCAATGTTATCCATAATTTGTTATGATCCATACAGTCGAATGCTTTTGCATAGTCAATAAAACACAGGTAAACATCTTTCTGGTATTCTCTGCTTTCAGCCAGGATCTTTCTGACATTAGCAGTGATATCCCTGGTTCCACGTCCTCTTCTGAATCAGGCCTGAATTTCTGGCAGTTCCGTGTCGATATATTGCTGCAGCTACTTTTGAATGATATTCAGCAAAATTTTACTTGCGTGTGATATCAATGATATTGTTCTATCATTTGTGCATTTGGTTGGACCACCTTTCTTGGGAATAGGCATAAATATGGATCTCTTCCAGTCTGTTGGCCAGGTTGCTGTCTTCCAAATTTCTTGGCATAGACAAGTGAGAACATCCAGTGCTGAATCTGTTTGTTGAAACATCTCAGTTGATATTCCGTCAATTCCTGGATCCTTGTTTTTTGCCAATGCCTTCCGTGCAGCTTAGACTTCTTCCTTCAGTACCATTGGTTCCTAATCATATGCTACCTCCTGAAATGGTTGAACGTCAACCAATTCTTTTTGGTATAATGACTGTGTATTCCTTCCATCTTTTTTTGATGCTCCCTGCGTTGTTTAATATTTTCCCCATAGAATCCTTCACTATTGCAACTGAAGGCTTGAATTTTTTCTTCAGTTCTTTCAGCTTGAGAAATGCCAACTGTATTCTTCCCTTTTGATTTTCTATCTCCAGCTTTTGCACATGTCATTATAATATTTTACTTTGACTTCTCAAGCTGCACTTTGAAATCTCTGTGCAGCTCTTTTACTTCATCATTTCTTCCTTTTGCTTTAGCTACTCGACGTTCCAGAGCAAGTTTCAGAGTCTCTTCTGGCATCCATTTTGATCTTTTCTTTCTTTCCTGTCTTTTTAATGACCTCTTACTTTCTTCATGTATGATGTCCTTGATGTCAACTCCACAACTCGTCTAGTCGTCTGTCATTAGTGTTCAACACGTGAAATCTATTCTTGAGATGGTCTCTAAATTCAGGTGGGATATACTCAAGTTCGTACTTTGGCTCTCTTGGACTTTCAAATTTTCTTCAGTTTCAGCTGAACTTGTGTATGGGCAATTGATGGTCTGTTCCTCAGTCGGCCCCTGGCCTTGTTATGACTGATGATATTGAGCTTTTCCATCATCTTTTTCCACAGATGTAGTCACTTTGATTCCTGTGTATTCCATCTGGTGAGGTCCATGTGTATAGTCCCCATTTATGTTGGTGAAAAAAGGTATTTGCAATGAAGAAGTCGTTTGTCTTGCAAAATTCTATCATGCAATCTCCAGCATCGTTTCTATCACCAAGGCCATATTTTCCAACTATCAATCTTCTTCTTTATTTCCAGCTTTTGCATTCCCATCACCAGTAATTATCAATGCATCCTGATTGCATGTTCGATCAATTTTAGACCACAGGAGCTGGTAAAAATCTTCAGTTTCTTCCTCTTTGGCCTTAGTGGTTGGTGCATAAATTTGAGTAATAGTCGTATTAACTAGTTTTCCTTGTAGGCGTACAGATGTTTATGCATTCCATTTCATTTTTGATGATTTCCAGTTTTCCTAGATTCATACAAGGTTCCAATTATTAATGGATGTTTACAGCTGTTTCTTCTCATTTTGAGTCGTGCCACATCTGCAAGCAAAGGTACCGAAAGCTTGACTTCATCCACATCATTAAGGTCGACTCTATTTTGAGGAGGCGGCTCTTCCCCGGTAGTCTTTTGAGTGCCTTCCAACTTGGGGGCTCATCTTCCGGCACTATATCAGACAATGTTCCACTGCTATTCATAAGGTTTTCGCTGGCTAATTCTTTTCAGAAATACACTGCTGGGTCCTTCTTCCTAGTCTGTCTTAGTCTGGAAGTTCAGCTGAAACCTGTCCACCATGGGTGACCTTGTTGGTATCTGAATACCAGTGGCATAACTTCCAGCATCACAGCAACATGCATGTCCTCACAGTATGACAAATTGACAGACACATTTTGCTACAGTAAAGCTATAATCCTAAATACAGCACTTTCTGTGAGTTCTGTGAGTTCTGTGAGTTGTTCTAGCGTATTATCAAACCCAAGGAAGTAGTGGAAACCAGCCTAGGGACCCCTGAGCTTATGGTTGCTATCCCAAGGGCATAGAAGGAATCCTTGAATTTGTAGCCTGCAGGTCAGAAATGCAAGGGGCCCTGGGAACCCCTGACCTTATGGCTGGCATCCTAAAGGAGTAGTGGGAAAACCCTGAATTGGTAGCCAGTAGGTCATATGTGAGGTGTCGTGGGGACTCCCAAGCTTGCAGCTGGTGTCCGAAGTCTTGGGCAGACTTGGCAGTCTGGAGGACTGTGCCCCTTCACTTGTGAGGTCTGACCTACCTTGGGATCAGGGTCAGAGGATAAATACTGCATGTGCTACTGATTTGGGAGCAGGTGGAATAGAATTGAATTAAACAGATGATGGCTTTCCCTTAGTTGGTGCCAGAAGGAGAAGTAGGATTTTATCTACCACATGGATGGCATCTATACATATATATGTATATATACTGAGTCCCTGGGTAGGATAAACAGTTAACATGCTTGGCTACTAACCAAAAGGTTGGAGGTTCAAGTCCACCCAGAGGTGGCTGGGAGAAAAGGCCTGGCACTCCCGAAAAATCTTACATTGAAAACCATACAGAGCACAGTTCTGCTGACACACATGGGTTGCAATAAGTTGGAATCAACTGGAAAAAAATGTATATGTATACATATATACCATATATACACATGTATAACAATTATCATGGATGAGATAGTTGTATTTTCTCTAGTATCACTTCTGTTGATGCTTAATAGAACCTGGAGAGGTCCTATAAAGGCTTTCTTATTTATGACACCTTTTTAACATTTAGCCAAGGAAATTAATCCTTAACACTAAAATGAGGCCCATGGAATCATACTTCATCCTATGGAACCAATACACACTTGCTCACATATTCTGGGATCTCCATCTTATTAGATAATCGTAAAATATCAGAATTTGTATCATCTCAATCTCCCTCCATCTCACTAACTTATATTGATTGAGATTAAGGCACATTTCTCTAAATGGTTATAGTACTGCACAACAAGAAATGAAAAGTAAGTACTGCTTTTAGCCCTCCTGGGAAAGGTAATAAATAGTAAAATATCTTGAAACTTAAAACTTAAAAGCAGGATGGAGAGACAGCTGGAATTCTTTCCAGAAATTGTAGTTGAAAAAAATGAGTTTGAAGACAAGGCCAGTCCGCAGCTGTTGACCTAACCCTGTCTGAAATAAGATAGACATAGAAGAAAGACCACCACCCGTCTGTCAGTTTGTCACACTGTGGTGGCTTTTGTGTTGCTGTGATGCTGGAAGCTATGCCACTGGTATTTCAAATACCAGGAGGGTCATCCATGGAGGACAGGTTTCAGCAGAGCTTCCAGACTAAGACAGAATAGAAAGAAAGGTGTGGTGATCAGCTTCTGAAAACGAGCCATTGAAAATCCTATGGATCACAACAGAACATTGTCCCATACAGTGCTGGAAGATGAGTCCCTGAGGTTGGAAGACGCTCAAAATACACTGTGATTACAACAATGAATTTGAGCGTACCAAGGATCATGAAGATGGCCCTTGGCTGGGCAACACTGTGTTCTGATATATGCAAGGTTGCCATGAATCGGACTGACTTGACAGCAACTAGCAACAGAGTTAGAGTTAGCATAAGAGTCAACTTGGAATGGGCCCACACAGAGAGAAGGTGAGGGAAAGAAAGAGCTACTATTTAGTTATTCCTTACTATTAAACAGAGTATGCTGGGCATTTTAGGTTTATTATCCCATTAAATTTTGTCCTCACAAGATCTGTCAGGTGGGTACCCTTTACACCTTTGGAAACAGGCTTACTAGATTAAGTAACCTGACCAACAGCCAACAGCTAGTAGGGGGCAAAGCCAAGAATTCCAACCTAGGTCCGTCTGAGTGTAGAGCTGATAGTTTTTTTCACTCTATCATTCTGAAAATAAAAGCAGGGCCCTCCCTGTCTTGTTGGGATTCACTGTGTTATGCACTGAGTGTAGGTGCCTGATAACCATTATTTGATGAGAGAGATGTCTGCATTTTTTTAAAAGTATTTTTTCTGTCGAAGGCTTTGGAACAGCTTTTATCAGTAGCAGTATTATTTTATTTTTTTGCTGCTTATGCATGATGATTTCAGCAGGAACTGACAACTAACCAGAAGCCTGGGTTTCCATCTCCACCAGCTCCCCTGTCCTAGAACTCAGGCTCAGGAGTCTGGAACGGACCTTCTGTGGACCTAAATGTGGCTGAGCTGTGGAATCAAAATCTCCCTGATTTTTACTGCAAGGCAGCAAGCAAGACACAGTAATTATCTCCCAGGTAATTACACAACTTCTGTGCTGGGCCTGGCATACCTGGTCCCATGCCATGTATATACATACACAAGGAAGAGTCTTCACACGATGGGATCTGCCACTGCCTGCACGACTTCTGCCACTCCAAAGGGCATGATCAGAAGATAACGGGGTAGGCCACAACACAGCTCTGTTTCATAATCGCACATAGACACAGCCCTCAGAGAGTTAAAACCAAAAGGCCTTGACATTTACATAACAAACACTGTTTACTTGTTTTAAGTTTTTGGAATAAATCTATAGACAGAGCACGGAAGACTTCATTTGTTTTTAAAGGAAGTATGGATGTTAACCATAACAAGGTAAAATGAAAAGTATACTTCTTACTACAGGGACTCAAACAGATACTTGCACACCAGTATTCACTGCAGCATTATTCACAATAGCAAAAGGTGGATACGACCCAAGAGCCCATCAACAGATGAATGGATAAATAAAATGTGGTCTAGCCATGTGTCTTAGTCATCTGGTACTGCTATAACAGAAATACCACAAGCGGATGCTTTAACGAAGAAAAGTTTATTCTCTCACAGTCCAGTAGGCTACAAGTCCAAATTCAGGGCGTTAGCTCCAGGGGAATGCTTTCTCTGTTGGCTCTGGAGGAGGTATGTGTTATCAATCTTTCTTGGTCTGGGAGCTTCTCTGCGCAGGAACCTCAGGTCCACAGGATGCGCTTTGCTCCTGGCACTGATTTTTTGGTGGTATGAGGTCCCCCTTTCTCTCTGCTCGCTTCTCTCTTTTATATCTCAAAAGATATTGGCTTAAGACACAACCTAATCTTATAGACCTCATCAATATAGCTGCTGCTAATCCATTTTATTACATTATAGTGATAGAGTTTACAACACAGAGAAATCACATCAGATGTGAAATAGTAGACAATCATACAATACTAGGAATCATGACCTAGCCAAGTTGACAAATATTTTTGGGAGACACAATTCAATCCATGATACCATGCAATGGCTTATTACTCGGTCATAAAGAGAAATAAAGTTTTGATATATACTACTACATGGATGAACCTTGAAAACATTATGCTGAGTGAAATAAGTCAGTCACAAAGGGATAGATATTGTATGATCCAATTTACACGCAATATCTAGAGAAGGCAAATGCAGGGAGACAGAAAGTAGATTAGTGGCTACCATGGGCTGAGGGATGGAGAGAGTAGGGAGTTACTGCTTAGGGGGTACTGACTTTCTGTTTGGGGAGATGAAAACGTTTTGGAAATGAATAGTGGTGACAGCTGAAAAAAATGTGCTTATCTGAGAGGGAAAGGAGAGGTAGGGAGAAGTGTACAGAGAGGTGAAGCAAGGCCTGTTGCTTTTTATGAAGCCCTTCTGTGCTGTTTGAATTTTTTAAACCATGTGCGTGTACTGCTGAGACAAAATTAAGTGATGTATTAAATGACATTAAATGAATCATTTATCTCCACCCAGAGTCCCATAGTAAGAGACAGAAATCAACCTGGGCCTTTGGAGTCTGGGAATTTCTTTTAAGACTTACTGTGAATATGAAGTGCTTCAAGTTTCTTGAAGACAGGTGCTATATAAACATCTGTTATCTTTTTCTCTTACTCTTTTTCTGCCATCTATGGCTGAAGTCACCTTACTTAGCAGCCTGATTCAGAAAGTGTTTAGAAATGAATAAAGACATCCATCAAGAGAAGGGGATGAGCTGGAGTCAACAATCAGCTCTCATAGTAAATCAGAGGCCTATCTATGGAAAATAGTGCCTATGGCAATTAGTGTTAACTTGTTGAATGATCTCTAGCAGCTGGCGATGGAAACCGCGACAGCCAATAGAAACTACTCATTGACGCCTCCACCCCAGGTGGAGCCCAGGGCACATGCCATACCTGACATACCTTAGATACACCTCTGCGCTAGATACGTCTCGGCCAGAGTGGCAAGGGCTGGCAGGAGCCAAGCTCAGAGACCTGCCTCTCCATAACCAGCTCTCCCTTGATGGGAATGTGGGAGGAGCGTGGTTTGTCACACCCAGCACCTTGTATACTCTGGCCTTAGAGGAACCAGCTGCTGGGGTAAACTCTGCATTGAGGTAATGAGTGCAGGGCAGGCCAAAGCTGGACTCCTGGGACACACCCCTCACCAAGAGCCTCTGGCTCTCCCTGCCTCTTTGTCAGAAATATCTTTTGTGACCTTATAACATTTTAAATGTTTCTTAGGAGGCTTTTCCTGGAGGGGAGATTCTCAAGCAAAAAATGCCAGCGGTCTCTACAGGAGGTATTGGTACAAGATGTTCCAATAACACTTGGCTGCAGCCCTGAGCTTGTCAGGCTTCCTCGTGGGGGTCAGGGTGGGTTTGGCAGAAAATAAAGAAGCCTGGAACCCAGACTGCTTGCAACAGGCCTCCTGGGGAAGTGCTCTCAGCAGGCCCACGCGGGGCACTGGGAAAACATCACTGAAAGAAAAAAATAAACTGTTTTTGTAGAGTTGACCCTGATTCATGGCAACACCATGTGTGTCAGAGTAGAACTGTGTTCCAGAGGGTTTTCTTTTCTAAAAGATATTTTATTTTATTTTACCTTTTGTTGAGAATACACACAGCAGAAAATATACCAATTCATGTTTCTACATGTACAATTCAGTGACATTGATTACATTCTTCGAGTTGTACAACCATTCTCGCCATTTTTCTTCCAAGTTGTTCCTCCCCCATTAACCTAAACTCACTGTCCCTAAGTTTCCTGTTTAATTTTTCAAGTTGCTGTTGTCACTTTGATCCCATATAGATAGATCTTAAAAGAGCGCAATGCTCAAGACAGACATTCTTTACTAGTTAAGATATTATTTGGTTTTAAGATGACTTCAGGGGCTATTTTTGGTTTAAGATTTAAAGATTATCTCAGGGCAGTAGTTGCAGGGGCCCCATAAGGTTTTTAATGACTGATTTTTTTTTTTTTTGGAAGTAGATTACCGGGCCTTTCTTCCAAGGCATCTCTGGGTGGACTCAAATCTCCAACCTTTCAGTTAAGCGCTCAGCTGCCTGACCGTTTGTGCTACCTGTAAGTTCCTCAGGAAGGTATCATAACTGCTGCTTTTCTTGGTAATTTTTCTTCTCTCTACAAGTAAGTCCCACGGAGACCCTGAGACAGCGAGAACCCCATGGCTCATATGGTTCCTCCACATGGTATTCCATCCCCAGAAAAAGACAAACTTCCCATGTTCCTAAGAAAGACTTTTCGGTTACCGAGTGGAAGGTGAGAAGCTGAGTTTTCCGCCCACTCCCCCCAAATGAACTTCTGTCACAACAGTTTGTCTTTAAAAGCATTCTTTAATACTCTAAATTTTGACTTCTTAAAAATGCTTGTCTTCGTTATCTAATGCTTCTATAACAGAAATACCACAAATGGGTGGCTTTAACAAATAGAAATTTATTTCCTCACGGTTTAGGAGGCCAGAGGTCTGAATTTATGGCGCCCGCTCTAGGGGAAGGCTTTCTTTCTCTGTCAGCTCTGGAGGAAGGTCCTTATGTCTTTTGAGCTTCCTCTCCCGGGAGGTCTTCATGTGGCTTGGCATCTCTCTTCCTCCAGCTCTGCTTGCTCACTTGCTTGTTTAATCTCTCTTAGATCTCTGAAGAGATTGACTTAAGACATACCCTACATTAATACTGTCTCATTAACATAAAAAGGAAATCCATTCCCAAATGGGATTATAACCACAGGTGTAGGGGTTAGGATTTACAACATATGTTTGGGGAACACAACTCAATCCATAACATTGCAATAATGTTATTTTCCCTTAAAGCTTATAAACTCTGCATTCAAGACATTTCTTTCCTTTTTTTTTTTTTGGTAGAATTTTGGCTGCAATTAAGAGTATTCTACTATAAGGTGACTCTGTGGCTCAAAATGTCTGGATTCAGCTAGCTATGGGGCTGATTAAAAGGGATTATCCTTTAAAGAGCAAAAGTCTTTATTTAAAATCAGTTATATACATCAGTATTAAGGAATGCAATATTAAGGTTGTACTTTCCAAACAAAATTTAAAGAAATAAGCACTCATTTGCTCAGTGGATATTTACAGAGCGCTGCTAGTTGCCAGCCACTAGGAGCACTGGGGATACAGTAATGAACAAAACAGAGAAATCCCGGCCCTTACGGAACTTTAAAAAAAAAAAAAAAAGTTGAGTTGATTTCAACTCATGGTGACCCTATGTATGTCAGAGTAGAATTATGCTCCATAGAATTTTCAATGGCTGATTTTTCAAAAGTAGATCCCCAGGCCTTTCTTCTGAGGCACCTCTGGGTGGACTCAAACCTCCAATCTTTCGGTTGGGAGTCGAGAGTGTTAACTGTTAACACCACCTAGGGACTCCTCCTGGAACTTACATTCTTACATTCTAGCGGCAGAAGACTGACTATAAACAAACAGGAAACTGTGTAGAATGCTCGATGGTGACAAGTGTTATGGAGAAAAATAAAGCAGGAAAAAGGACAGGGAGTGTGTGTGATGATGAAGGGGAGGCTGCAATTGCAAACAGGGTGGCCAGGGAAGGCCTTACGGAGAGGGCAACGTTAGAATAAAGACATCAAAGTAGCAAGTGGACAAACCCAGCTGCCATTAAGTCAGCTCTGACTCAGGGCAACCCCACATGTGTCAGAGTAGAAATGTACTCCACAGGGTTTTCAATGGCTGATATTTCAGAAGCAGATCGCCAGGCCTTTCTTCCAAGGTGCCTCTGAGTGAGTTTGAACTGCCAAACTTTCGGTTAGCAGCCAATCACTTAACCATTAGTGCCACCCAGGGACCCTGGGAAGAGAACAAGCATGTGCAAATCCTGTGTGAGGAACAGCCAGAAGGCCAATGTGACTCGGGCAGAGTGAGGGAAGATATAGCTGAAAAGGGACACAGTGGTGGTGACAATGTCTGTATGTGTAATATAGTGGTGGTGGGGGGTGATGATACAATGGGAGGGGGGTCTTAGAGAGGGAGAGGAGTGCAGACAGATTTTACAGGGCCTTGTAGGCCATTTTAAAGAGAGTGGCCTTTCTCTGTGCAAGATGGGATGCCAGTAGAAGGAATTGGAGCAGAAAGGTGACACAATCAGTTTTAGTGTTAAAGAGATCCTTCTAGCTACTGCTTTGAGAATAGATTGGGGTGGAGTGGGACAATCAAAGTAGGGAACTCAGTTGGGAGGTTACTGCAACGATCCCAGAAAGAGATCACGGCGGCCTAAATCACGTCAGCCATAAGCAGTGGTTAAAGTCTGGATGTATTTTGAAGACTCAGCAGGATTTGCTGACAGATTGAGTGTAGGATATGAAAGGAAAATAAGAGTCAAGGAAGATGCCAAGTTTTTTGTCCTGAGCAACTGAAAAGGTGGAGTTGTTGATTGAAATGAGAGGTCATGTGAGGAGCAGGTTTTGGGGGAAAACGTGAGAGTTTGATTTTGGACGTGTTCGGTTTGAGATGCCTATTAAAGTAGGCAGTTGGCCCTACAAGTTGAGAATGAAGGGGACAGGTCTTGGCTAGAGGTATAAAATTAGGAGACATCAGCCTAGTGATGGTGTTAACAGCCAGGAGGTGAGGTGAGATCTCCAAGGAATGAAGAGGATCAACGGCTGAGCCCTGGGTCACTCCAGCGGTCAGAGTTCGGGAGGCGAGGAGGAACCAGCACAAGAGATGAAAAAGGAGCAGCCAGTGAGGCAAGGAAGGAAGGAAACCAGGGAGAGTAGTGTTCCCCACATCAAATGAAAAACTTTTTTTTTTTTTTTAAAGGAAGAAGGAATGGTCAACTGCACTGAGAGGCACAGATAAGTCAGGAAAGACGAGGATTTTATGCTGAGTGAGATCAGTCAGTCACAGTGGGATAAATATGGTATGAGCCCACCTATATGAAATATCTAGGATAGGCAAGTATATGAAACCAAAGTTTATTAGTCATTACCAGGGATGGATAGGAGGGAGGAGAAATGGGGCAGGGGCTCATTGCTTAGAGGGCACTCAGCTTCTGATAAGGATGATGGAAAAATTTGGAAATGGATAGTGGTAATGGTTGAACAACATGATAACCTTAACTAATGTCAGTGAATTGTAACACATGAAGAACATTGAAAAGGCAAGTTATTTGTTACATACATGTTTACCAATTTAAAATAAAGAAAGAAAGATGAGCACTAAGAATTTACTATTGGATGTAGCCCCACAAAGGCCACTAGAGACCTTGACAAAAGCAGTCTCTGTGGGGGCAACAGCCTGGCTGGAGAAGCCTCCAGAGGGTAGGGTAGGAAGCACCTTGGAGATGGAGTACACAGGCAGCTCTTTCACAGAGTTTTGCTGTGAAGTGAAGGAGGCAAATGGCTGGTAACTGAAGGGTTTGTGGGTCAAGGGAGGGATTCTTTTCATGGAAAATAATTACATCATGTTTGTATGTTGAGAGGAATGAACGAAGAAGGGGAAAATGATGATGGAAACTGACGATTCATTATTCTTTCAATAGCTGATTACTTCTGTTCTGTTGTGATCCACAGAGTTTCCACTGGCTGATTTTTGGAAGTAGTCTGCCTTAGTCTGGAAGCTCAGCTGAAACTGGTCCACCATGGGTGACACTGCTGGTATGAGAAATACCAGTGGCATGGCTTCCAGCATCACAGCAACACACCAGCCACCACACAACAAACTGACAAATGGACTCAAACATACCAATGACCATGACAATGGCGCAGGATCAGGCAATGTTTCGTTCTATTACACATGAGGTCGCCGTGAGCTGGAGCTGACTTGACGGCAACTAACAACAACGAGATGACTACTTAGTTAACCTTCCCTTCATGATTTAAAGACAGAAGTTGTCACCTTCTTTCACCCTACAACACCTGGGCTTATTCAAAACCGAGCTTTTCTCTCCCCTACTCCCACTCCTTCCTAACAACAGCTTACCCCCATGGAGCGCTGACTGTCTGCCAGGCACCCCTCTGAACCCTCTACACCTCCTAACTAATTCAGTCCTTAAAACAACTGTATGTGATAGGTAACATTATCATCCTTAAATTACAGGTGCAGAATACTAGCACAGAGAGTTGAGGTAATTGTCTACGTTCCTCATTCACACAGGAGGAGCTGGGATTCAGCCCAAGCAAGAGGTTTCTGAAGCTCCTGATCTTAATCTTCACTGTTGCAGGGAGAAGAAACAGCCTCTAATTTTTCAGTCCCTTTTCTTTCCACACTGCTCTTGGTTCCTCACCCCTGTCTCTTCCAACCCCCTCTGACCATGTCACAGAATCAGAATATCTTATTGTCCTTCAGGGGTCCATCAGCATCAGTGGCATGTGCTCTTATGGCGGTTTTCTGTTCAGAAGTGTCCTTGTTGTGGACCTTTTTTTTGAGAAAGAGGCCTGAATCACGTCCATCTAAACCTTACCATTTTACTCTGTTCTGTGAGTTGTCAGTAAATGAGTAAAAATGAATTCAGCCTTTCCCTTATCATCTTTTATTATCCAGTAATATTTCCGTCTGTTGTCCGATACAAAACTTCCAGTTATAAAAATGTCAGTAAATGCCAGAAAATGTGTTCTTTTAAGGATCAGCCTTTCCTTCAGGGAAAACACTACAGTGGACAATTTGAAAAGAAGTTACTATTTTGACTAACTTCAGAGGAGCTGGCTCCGGGCGCCAGCCCTATCCTGGACGCGGGTTAACTGCATGTTGTCAAGGACGCCCTTTCCTTTCCCGCCCAGAATGCTTGTTCTGGAGCGGCCACCAAAGGCGACAATTGCAGGTGTCGTCAGTCAGCAGCAAGGAAAACAGGAATCCGGGAGAAGACGGGGCATGTTGGAAATGCAACCCGTCATTTCAGTATCTTTGACTTGATGCCTTTTCCTCTGCTGTTACTCCCACCTTTTGTTCTTTGTGGTTTGAAACGTTGTTCTCCTTCTCTCTCAGGAGTCGCAGTTGACAAAATCATGAACTGCTTTTTGGCATTGATTCAGATGCCATTCAGCCTTACCAGAGAGCAAGATTTCCTTTCTCACCAGTCAGCAAGAGCCTCTTGTTCCTGTCCTGTCTCCTGCCAGAATCAGGACTGAAGCAGCATGAAAGAGTGTGGGGAGAAGTAACCAATCTAGGGCAATGTGGTCCACAGACCACTTCCCTCAGAATCGTCCAGAGTGATTCCTGATGCCAATCCCTGGGCCCCACCCCAGGCTGACCAATCAGAATGGAAAGGGGGAAAGACTGGAATCTCAATTCCAACAAGCTCCCTATGTGATTCGGATACACACAGAAGATTGAGAATCAGTCACCTAGGATATGCCCAAGAAGAAGTAAGAGAGGCTGGCTCTCCTAGGACTTGCCTCTCTCCAGGAACAGCAGAAAGAAAAGTGAGACAATTCCAGAAGGTAAGAAGGAAAAGGGAGCAGGGAGATACCTGGTTCTTCAGAGTAATGCCCCACCCTCCCACTTCTCGGGCTGGCATACTCCAGGTGGATATGAAGCTGTGCCCATTTTTACACTTCTGGCATGTATGGCCAAAAACACATCATCTTAGAGCATAAAAAGGGTTAGAAATCATCTGGTCCAACTAGCTGTCTCAAATCACTCATGGAATGAGGTATGGTATAATAAACACTGAGGCAGTGGTCGTTCAGTGGTAGAATTCTCGCCTTCCATGCAAGAGATCAGGGTTGGATTCCTGGCCAACACACTTCATGGGTAAACGCCACCCATCTGTCAGTGGAGGCTTACATGTTGCTATGATACTGAACAGGTTTCAGTGGAGCTTGCAGAGTAACATGAACTAGGAAGAAAGGGCTGGTGATCCACTTCCAAAAATCAGCCAGTGAAAACCCTATGGATCACTACAGCCCGATCTGCAACTGATCATGGAGATGGTGCAGGATTGGACAGTGTTTTGTTCTCTTGTACTTGGAGTTGCCATGAGTCAGAGGCCAATTCGATGGCAGCTAACAGCAACATAGTAAACACTAGAATCTAATCTGGCCCAATCCCTCTCTATCATTTAACAGATGAGGAGTTGGAGGCTCAGGGAGATTATGTTACCTGCTCAATGTCACCAAGCCAACCAGTGGTAAAACCAGATCTAGCTCCAGAACCCTTGCCTTTAGAGTGTCATCTGATGTCCTACACCCAAATGAAATAAACTCACAGGAAGTTGGCAGGCTGATTCTTGAGGGGCTCAGAGGTTGATGCACATGGCTGGGGTGGCTTGCACGTCCAGCTCACCCAGAGGGGCTCTTGGGCCATATTTTGAAAACACCATTTATTGAGTCTACCATATTACCTTAGCTCAAGTGATTTCCCTATATTATCTCAATTTCACCTAAGCTAGGCAAAATCTTATTTTCATTTTACACATGAGGGAGTTGAAGCTCAGAAGTTAAGTACCAAAGTCAAGATTACACATCGGCGAGTACAGAAGCTAAGAATGGAACCTGAGTTTCTCTAATTCCAAAGCCGGTGTTGGTCCCATACGCAATAAACCAGTTACGTCGAGTGGACTACCACGTGTGTCAGAATACAATTGTGCTCCATATGGCTAATTTTTGGAAGCAGATTACCAGGTCTTTCTTTTCAGGCATCTCTTGATAGACTCAAACCTCAACCTTTCAGTTAGCAGCTGAGCACATTAACAGTTTGCACCACCCAGGGACTCCCAATACATGATAGTGGCTCCCTAAATCCCTAAACTCACTCAAGACTGAGTACAGGCATTGCCAAATGTTAATTTATTCATTTTCCATGGGAGACATGCATAACGCCAGTATTTGTTTTAACCCATCACCAAGTCGTCTCTCTCCAGTGGGAAAACTCACTTGAAAACTCAAATGAAGATAAGAAAGTTACTTACTCAATATAAAGATAGAACAAAGGAAATCGGATATCCTTAAAGATATTGTATCGAGTAAATAGCCTGGTGAAACTGCAGTCTCCATTAAGGGGATGGCTTCACTGATTCTGCCAAGCTCATGAGAGGACCTGTGTCAGCTGCCAGGACAGCCGCCTCTGACACAGTGCAGAGTCCACATGGCAGCTCTGATCCTGACTCCTTCTCCTTCATGACTACACGCTCACAGTTGTGATTCTGTTTCCCCTCCCCACTTACTTTTAACCACGTCAGAACTCACAGCTTATTTTGCACAGGTTATGTTTTATGTTGCCTGCTTCCTAACGGGATTTATGGAGGGTCCTTACCCTGGTCAGAAGCCCATCTCAAAACAATAGTTAGAAAGCCTTGTCTCTGGGAAAAAGTTAGCTTTTTACATCTCATTAACAGTAAATGCATTCAAGTAAATCTTGAAGACTTTGGAACTTTCTTGGCTGGTTCTCCTTAAAAAATCCAATTTCCTCTAACCCTTAATAGCCATTGTTCACCACTTGTATCTAGTTTTTTGTTTTGTTTTGTTAGCTTTTAACAATAGTGTGTGCTCATATTAAATTAAACAGTATAAAGTGTATGCAGATAGACACATACATAGATACATAAGTAGGTAGGTAGGTAGGTAGATAGGTGGGTAGGTAGGTAGGTAGGAAGGTAGGTAGGTAGGTCTGTAGGCAGGTATATAAAGATAGAGTGATGTAGATATAGGTATAGGTATAGGCACAGGTATAGATATACATATATACAGGTAGTCCCCAACTTACAACATATTTGAGTTATGATATGACTTTTTTGTACATCTTATCGTTAGTAGTATGTTACAGCCACAACTTGCTGATGTTATCATTGTCAAATGTTCACTTGCAGATGTTCAATTTTGTAATTTACTGTTCAAAACACTGCCATATTATAAAGATACTGATAATAAAAGGCAATAATAATGAAAACTAAAAAAATGAGATATTCGACTTATGTCAGAACCACAGGTAGTCTCCGTACCAACTTAAGAAGGAGTTCCATTCCAATGACTCCATCTGACATAAGTCAAATACTTATATATATACACACACACATATATATATTTGCTGTCATTGCTAGGTGCCGTAGAGTCAGTTCCAACTCACAGCGACCCCATGTACAACAGAACGAAACACTGCCTGGTCCTGGGCCTTCCTCATAATAGTTGCTATGTTTGAGCCCATTGTGGCAGCTACTATGTCAATCCACCTCTTTGAGGGTCTTCCTCTTTTTTGCTGGCCCTCTACCTTACCATGCATGATGTCCTTCTCCAGGGACTGGTACCTCCTAATAATATGTCCAAAGTACATGAAACAAGTCTCACCATCCTCACTTCTAAGGAGCATTCTGACTGTACTTCTTCCAAGAAAGACTTGTTCATTCTTCTGGCAGTCCATGGTTGTCCTGGTCATCTATAACAGAAATACCACAAGTGGATGGCTTCAACAAAGAGAAGTTTATTTTCTCACAGTCCAGTAGGCTATAAGTCCAAATTCAGGACATCAGCTCCAGTTGAAGGCCTTCTCTCTGTTGGCTCTGGAGGAAGGACCTTGTGATGCATCAGTCTTCCCTTGGTCTGGGAGCATCTCAGCACAGGAACCTCAGGTCCAAAGGACAAGCTCTGCTCCCGGCACTGCTTTCTTGGTGGTGTAAGGTTCCACTATGTCTCTGCTTGCTTCTCTCTTTTATATCTCAAAAGAGATTGGCTTAAGACACTAATCTTGTAGGCCTCATCAGTATAACTGCCGTTAATCCATCTTATTACTTCATAGTGATAGAGTGTACAACACATAAGGAAATCACATCAAAACAGTACACAAAATGGTACACAATCATACAATACTGGGAATCATCACCCAGCCAAGCTGACAGATATTTTGGGGGGACACAATTCAATCCATGACACTCGACCCTTTGGCCCCAAAAATTCATGTCCTTGCCACGTATAAAATATATTCACCCCATCATATCATAGCCAAAATCTTAAATCAACTTCAAGTCCAAAATCCAAAAATTGCTCTTCATCTGTAAAATCTAGAATACAAGTTATCTGTTTCCAAAGGTACAATGGTAGAACAGGCACAAGCTAGACATTTCCATTACAAATGGGAGAAACTAGAAGGAAAGAAGGGATAACAGGCTCCAAGCAAGTTAGCAGAACACATTCCATTAGCCCTCAAGGTTTTGCAAATAATCCCTTTTCTCTGAGACAATTTACACAATGGCCCTGCCCTCCAGACTCTAGGTGTTGGCCACACTCTCCAGATTCTGAGTGGAGACCCCTCGGCCCTGGGCTTTAGCGCTGCCTTCCAGCCCCACTGGGACAGCAACTCTGCTCCCTTGGCTTTAGGCGCACCATTCTCCTAGTCTGTCTGAGTGGTGACTCCACCCTTAGAAACACCAGAGGTCATGGCCATACGTTTTGAGACTGAGGCAGCTTGGCTTCTATGTCCTGTGGCCTCTTGGCCCTCAGGCCTCACACCCGCATCTGCCCTCCTGGGGCAAGTGTTCCAAAGCACGGTAGCTCCGCTGATGAGAAGCCTCTTGTGCACAGGTACTCAGCTTTCTCGCTTTCTGGTTCAACTCCAGCACCGTCTCGCACTGATCTTCTGGTTCTGTTGCTAGCGGTTGTCTGCTGCTGCCACTGCTCTGCTGCTGCTGGTCCTCTGCCGCTGCCACTCCTCTCTCCATTCACAGTTTCAAAACCGCTTCCACATTTTAGGTATCTGTTAGAGCAGCACCCCACTCTCGGTACCAAATGTCTTAGGCTGGGTTCTCTAGAGAAGCAAAACCAGTAAATATATATACAGAGAGAGATATAATCAAGGAAACAGCTCATGCAGTTATAGAGGCTAGAACGTCCCAAGTCCATGGATCAGGGTAGAGGCTTCTCCCAATTCACGGAGCCACAGAAGCTGGCGAGACCAAGATCGGCAGGTCAGAGAGCAGGGTTCCTGCTCGCGGGCTGTAAAAGTTGACGTATTCCAAGATCAGCAGGCAAGACCACACGATTTCTCCTGATTTACATAGCTGCAGGGGCTGGCAAACCCAAGATCAGCAGGTTGGGGAGCAGGACTTGCTTGCAGGCTGTCAAGATTGACAAATCCCAAGATGGAATAGTCCCAAACTCATTCTATGAAGCCAGCAAAACCCTGATACCAAAACCAGGTAAAGACACCATGAAAAAAGAAAATTACAGACCAATATCCCTCATGAACATTGATGCAAAAATCCTCAACAAAATTCTAGCCGATAGAATTCAACAACATATCAAAAAAATAATTCACCACGATCAAGTGGGATTCATACCAGGTATGCAGGGTTGGTTCAACAGGTAAGCTGCTAGATCAAACTGTGATTACTGTGCTTTTAAAACCGACTTGATCAAGTCCCAAGAACCGGAGGTGAGACAACAGGAGGCAGCCGCAGGATCCAGAGTGAGCAAAAAGCCAGAAAGTCTGCTTATATTCAGATGTAGGCCACACCCACAAGGAAATCTCTTTTAACCGATTGGCTACTCACAGCATATTCAGTCATGGGAGTGATCACATATAAACATATAAACACTGAGAATCATGGCCCAGCCAAGCTGACACACAATATTAACCATCACAATGGTAAACTCAATATTCTTTGCCAATACCATAATTCAAAGCCATCAATTCTTCAATCTTCCTTATTCATTGTCCATTGCACACATACGAGGTGATTGAAAATTGAAAATACCATGGCTTGGGTCATGTGCGCTTTAGTCCTCAAACTGACATCTTTGTTTTTTAACACTTTTTAAAGAGGTATTTTGCAGCAGATGTGCCCAGTGCAATATGTCGTTTGATTTCTTGACTGCTTCTTCTATGGGTGTTGATTGTGGATCCAAGTAAAATGAAATCCTTGATAACTTCAATCTTTTCTCCATTTATCATGATGTTGCTTCTTGGCTCAGATCCAATTTGCTTTCTGACAGTAAAATAGGTAAAGGACTTCATACCAGAAGAAGTTGAGTTAATGCACAAAATATGATTTGGATTAAGTTAGGATATTAGGTTCTAGAGCTGCATTGTCTAATACAATAGCCACTACCACACGTGGTTATTTACATTGAAAGTAACTAAGTTAAATTAAAAATTTGGTTCCTCAGGCACATTAGCCTCATTTCAAGTGTTTACTAGCCGTATTTGAATAGTGACTACTGTCGTGGACAGAGCAGGTATAGAACATTGCCACCACTGCAAAGGTTATACTGGACAGCGCTGTTCTCAATGGCCCAGCTCCTCTTCACCACTGTATCCCATGTAGATAGCTCAGGAGTCATTCTGAGTTTCTTCCAGGCTTCTGATCCTCTTTCACCTCCAGGTGCTGAGCTCACATTTTTCTGCCTGCAGCATCCATCCCACTCCCACCCCACACTCTTTGTCTAACTACAGTATTTGTTCACAAATAATGCATTCACACATATAACAAGCAACATAGTGTGCTTAGGAGTTCTGGTGATGCAGTGATTAAAGCGCTTGGCTGCTAACCAAAAGGTCAGTGATGCGAACCTACCAGCTGCCCTGTGGGAGAAAGACGTGGCGGTCTGCTTCCATAAAGGTTCACAGCTTCGGAAACCCTATGGGGTAATTCTACTGTATAGGGTTGCTAGGAGTCGGAATCGACTTGATGGCAGTGGGTTTTTTTTTTTTAAACAGGATTTTTTTCTTTTTATTGTACTTTAGATGAACGTTTATAGAACAAATAGTCTCTCATTAAACAGTTGGTACACATATTGTTTTATGACAATGGTTAACAACCCCATGACATGTCGACACTATCCCTTCTTTCTTTCTTTTTTTTAATTGTTGTAATTAAATGAAGTTTACATTTCAAGTTAGTCTCCCATACAAAAAAAATTTTTTTGTTTACGTACATTGTTATGAGACCCCAACCGCTTACCCCATTGGGTTTTTGATTTTATAGCACACTTATAAAAATAGCGTGGGGGGTGGTGGCGCCTATGGCAAAAAAAGTATAATGCATATGTTATTTGCATAAAAATACTGTAACTCTAGTAAGGCCCCAACTTAGAAGTTATTTCCTCCAAGAAGCTGTCCCTGGACCCCCAAAATCTAGATCATGGCTGCTCATTTGGATGTCCCCATAGCACCCTCTGTTTGCCCTTACTTTTTCTCCATCAAGGCATCATATTACTATGTATTGTAATTGTCTGTTTGTCTATATCTCTCATTTATCCATTCATTCGCTCATCCATTGAGCACTTACTCATGATGACTTATTATGTCAGCACTCACAGATTGGAAGGGTTACTCCCATCCCAGATACAGAGTATAGTTTTTAAAGCTACTGGTTAACAAAGAAACCCATACTCCACAGTCCCTTACTTGGCCAGGGAAAGCCCCAGCCCGCGGCAGCTCCCTTAGGAAATCACCTAAATGCTAGACAGGATAATTGATCTGATGACAAATAATAGCCCCACTTCACCCACCCCTACCCTGCCCTGGCACATTAAACCCAGCAACCCTTTCAGAAGAAACGACTGGTGATCTGCTTCCAAAAGGTCACAACCATGAAAACCCTATGGTGCACAGTCCTACTCTGAAACACATGGGGTTGCCATGAGTCAGAACAGACTCAACAGGAAGTGGTTGGTTTAGCTAACCTGGCTTAGGCAGGCTTTGGCTTGATAGGACAATTTGGAATCAGGAAAAGGGACTTTTGCCCTCATGAAGTGAGACAGCACAGGCCTTATGGTGAGCAGCTGGCTGGGTTCACGGCCCTGCCAGTGTCGGTCCGAACCCACTCATGGAGGGCCCATGTGGTTTCTCCAGTGATTTTAGAGAATAAGCTATACAATTATATGTTGAATTTTACTTTCTTTTTCTTTTTAATTATACTTTAGGTGAAGGTTTACAGAACAAATATTTTCTCATTAAACAGTCAGTAAACATATTGTTTTATGACGTTGGTTAACAACCCCACGACATGTCCACACACTCCCTTCTCTGCCTTGGAGGACCCTTT
>NW_004444131.1:3414611-3416817 GCF_000243295.1 Trichechus manatus latirostris
TTCTCTATTTCATTTATTTCTGCTCTGATCTTTATTATTTCCTTTCTTCTGGAGGCTGTGGGCTTTTTTTTGCTGATCTCTTTCTATTTGTTTGAGTTGTGTAGTTAATGTTTTGATTTATTCCTTTCTTCTTTTTGATGTGTGCATCTATTGCTATAAGTTGTCCTCTGAGGACTGTCTTTGCTGTGTCCCAAAGGTTTTGGTATGATGTGCTTTCATTCTCGTTTGATTCTAGGAATTTATTTTATTCCATCTCTGATTTCTTCTATTACCGAGTGGTTTGTAAGCAGGGTGTCATTCAGTTTCCATGTAATTGTTTTTTTTTCTTGCTCTTTCTGTTGTTAATTTCTATCTTGAGGGCATTGTTGTCAGAGAAGATACTTTGTATTATCTCAACGTTTTGGATCTTGTTGAGGATTGCTGTGTGGATAAAGATGTGGTCTATTCTGGAGAACATTCCATGTGCATTGGAAGAGAATGTGTACTTTGCCGCTGTTGGATGGATTGTTTTATATATGTCTATGAGGTCAAGCTGGCTGATTGTGCCCTTTAGGTTTTCTGTATCTTTGCTGCGTTTTCTTTTTAGATGTTCTGTCCTTTACTGAAAGTGATGTGTTGAAGTCTCCTACTATTATTGTGGAACTGTCAATTTCTCTTTTCAGTGCTGTTAGAGTTTATTTTATGCATTTTGGAACCCTGTCATTGGGTGCGTAGATGTTTATTATCGTTACGTCTTCATGATAGATCATCCTCTTAATCATTATATACTGTCCTTCTTTGTCTTTTTATGGTGGATTTTGTTTTAAAGTTTATTTTATTTGAGATTAGTATTGCTACTCTTGCTCTTTTTTGGTAGTTGTTTGCTTGCTATACTTTTTTCCATCCTTTGATTTTTAATAAATTCACATCTTTGTTTCTAAGGTGTGTCTCTAGTAGACAGCATATTGATGGAGCCTGTTTTTTTATCCTTTCTGTCACTCTCCGTCTCTTTATGGGTGCATTGAGTCCATTTACATTCAGTGTAATTATTGATAGATATGAGTTTATTGCTGTCATTTTGTAGTGCTTTTTCTTGTGGTGCTGACGTTTTCTTTGTTCCTGTTACTCTACTGTGCTGAATTCCTTTTGTCTGTGGACTTTTTTTCCATTTCTTTTCTTTTTGTAGGTTTTGTTTTTACTGATACTTTATGTTTTTCATCTTTATTTTTATGAGTAGGTTTGTTAACTTTCTTTGTGGTTACCATAAAATTTACCCTTATCTTTCTATGTTTGAAGCAGTCTATTATTACTGGGTATTGCATTTCCTTCCTCTCCATTAGAAGGTTCTATACCTACACCGTTTAGTCCCTCTTTTATTGTTCTGATGTTGTTGCCATTTACAGATTAACTGCTCTGATTCCCTGTTGTATTTATTTTGGTTTTGGATAGTCCTTGAGAGTTCATTTCCTAGATTGGTTTCTGGCTGGTATGATCCTGCATCCTAGATTCAGCCTGTGAGCTGAAGTTGTTCATTCTCAGATTGAAGGACTCCTTTGAATAATTCTTGTAAGTTTGATTTGGTTTTTACATATTCCTTTAATTTCTGTTTATCTGGAAATGACCTAATTTCACCATCATATTTGAATGAGAGTTCTGCAGGATATATTATTCTTGGCTGGAAATTTTTTTATTTCAAGGTTTTATATATGTCATCCCATTGCCCTCTTGCCTGCATGGTTTCTGCCAAATAATCTGAGCTTAGTCTTATTGTTTCTCCTCTATATGTGACTTTTTTTTTTTCTTGAGCTGCTCTCAGGATTCTTTGTTTGTCTTTGGTTTTGGTGAGTGTGATTATGATAAGCCTTGGTGATTTTCTTTTGGGGTCGATCCTGTATGGGGTTTGTTGAGCTTCTTGGATAGCCAGATGTTCATCTTTCATGATATTGGGGAAGTTTTCTGTCAGCAGTTCTTCAATGATTCTCTATGTGTTTTCTGTTTTCTCCCCCTGTTCTGGAACTCCAATCACTCGCAGATTTTTGCTTTAGATTGTATCCCACATAATTCTCAGGGTCACTTCGTTTTTCTTCGTTCTTTTCTCTGATTTTTCCTCAGAGTTGTATCCAAGTGTTTGTCTTCAATTTCACTGATCCTGTCTTCCACTGTTTCAAATCTGCTCCTTAGCCCTTCTATGACACTGTCCATTTCGAAATCTTGTTGTTTATCTTTT
>NW_004444131.1:3416917-3418004 GCF_000243295.1 Trichechus manatus latirostris
CTGTGATCCCGGTAGAGCTGTCAGTGGTGGTAGCCAGGCACCATCTAGCTGTACTGGACTCAGTCTGGTGGAGGCCTTGGTAGCTGTGGTCCATTAGCCCTTTGGACTAATCTTTTCCTTGCATCCTGTTCTCTTCATTCTCCCTTTCTCCCGAAGGGGTGAGACCGGTGCTAGTATCTTAGATGGTTGCTCACAGGCTTTTAAGACCCCAGACACTACTCACCAAGGTAGACTGTAGAACAAAGTCCTTACAAACTGTGTTATGCCAGTTGAGCCAGATGTTCCCCGAGACCATGGTCCCCACAGACCTCCACCCAGCAATTCAGACCCTCAGGGAGTTTGGATGTGTCTGTGGAGCTTCCGTGACCTTTTCATGTACAAGTTGTGCTGGCTTCCCCAGTATTGTGTACTGTCTTATCTTTCACCAAAGTTACCACTTATCTATTGTCTATTTAGTATTTCTCCCTCACCCCTCCCACCCCTTGTAACCAACAAAGATTATTACTTTTTGTGTGTAAACTTTTTCATGAATTTTTACAATGAAGGTCTCATACAATATTTGTCCTTTTGTGATTGACTTATTTCACCCAGCATAATGTTCTCCAGTTTCATCCATGTTATGAGATGTTTCACAGATTCATCATTGCTCTTTGTCGTTGCATAATACTCCATTGTGTGTATGTACCGTAGTTTGTTTATCCATTCATCTGTTGATGGGCATCTACGTTGTTTCCATCTTTTTGCTATTGTGAACAATGCTGCCATGAACATGGGCACGCATACGTCTATTGGCGTAACGTCTCTTATTTCTGTAGGATATATTTCTAGGAGTGGGATTGCTGGATCATATGGTATTTCTATTTCTAGCTTTCTAAGGAAACGCCGTATTATTTTCCGAAGTGGTTGTATCATTATGCCTTCCCACCAGCAGCGCATAAGAGTTCCCATCTCCCTGCAGCCTCTCCATCTCCCCGCAGCCTCTCCAACATTTGTTATTTCCAGTGTTTTTGATTCATGCCAGTTATGCCGGGGTGAGATGGTATCTCATTGTGGTTTTAATTTGCATTTCTCTAATGGCTAGTGATCG
>NW_004444131.1:3418104-3442548 GCF_000243295.1 Trichechus manatus latirostris
ACTGGAAAGTCACCTGGTGTTTTATTTTTGGACACGTACTGGAGCCATCCTGTCCTGTTTTTGTAAATGTTTTGATATTGTCTGCTGTCTTCAGGGCATTCAGTAGTTATTTTTCTCATTTATGGATTGTAGATATGTTTGTTTCATCTTTTTTTTTTTTTTAATTTGGCTATGTCTGAGCAGGCGGGCTGTGTGTTCTTTGTTGTTTGTTCATCTGTGGACATGATACTTTTTGCCTGATCTAATTGGCAGGGTCAGTCGCTCAGATATGGTACAGCAGGGCAGGTCTAGCTGAAGAGGAGTTACTGGGATGGGTTGTTAGTGGCACTTACTAAAGCCACCACGGTGTCTAGTAGTCAGTGCAGGGCAGGTTCCAGTAGGCTGTGCCTGTGCTGCTTGGTGGTGTGATGTTAAAGGTACAGTGCAGTTAGGCAGGAAGGAGGGGGGAGATTGTGATGTGTGGAGCTAAGATGGGTATGGGAGAGAGGAGAGAGGAACAGGAGCCAAAAACATACAAACAAAAAAAAGAGTGCTAGGGTAGCTTGCCATTGGAGTGGAGATATGAGAGGCTAAGAAACGGAGAAAAACAAAAACGAGAAGAAGAAAAGAAAAGAAAAATGAATAAATAAAAATTATAAAGAAAAAATAAAGCTCCCAGTGATCCTACCAGTGCAGCTACAAGGTCTGGGGAAGTTGCTCCCAGGCTTTGAAGTACAGCCTGGCTAGAATGCATAGAGGTGTCACTCAGCACCAGGTATTCAGGTGACAAGAAGACAAGGAAGGTATAGAGAGACGAGAAACTGAGTAATAAAGAAAGACAAAAAGTGAAAAGAAAACAAAATAAATTTTAAAAAAGAACAAGAATAACCCTCAAAATAACAGAAAAAAAAAAAAACACAAAAAAAAGAAATGCTCTCAGGGATCCCTCTGCACATCTGCGCAAACTGAGAGGCTGGATCCCAAGCCGTGCAGTACTGCCTGGCTAGAACAGACTCCCAGTTGGAGAAAAGAAAAAGAAAAAGAAAAGAAACAAACAATTCAAAACAAACAAACAAAAAGCCCCAGGATCCCACCAGCATGACAGCACAGGCTGGGAAGCAATTTCACAGTCGAGCAGAGTTTCACAGCCTTTCAGGAAGAAGCAAATATGGTGCACGGAGCCAGGTATTTGAGAGAAAGGAGGGGGAAGTGGTGAGAGGTAAGGAAGAAATCTAAAGAGTGGAAAAAAGCAGCACCAACAGCCAACAAATGGCACTTAGGGAGCCAGCCAGTGTGGGCAGGTGGAATCCAAGCAGCTGGTGCTTCCCGGCCAAGAGAATGTGGCCACAGAAAGCAGAGGAGGCTCAGTGTGTGTGAAGAAGATTGGGGAGTGGGAAAGTGTATATATTACTGTTTACCGGTTGTTCTGTCTCCTGATGGAAGCTCCGTGAAGCTGCTTTCTCATACCCCCTGTTTGCTGGTCTCTGATAGGAGTCCAAGATGGCAGATCCACACTGTGTTAGCTAATAGGGGACCTCTGCATGAATCTCTCCTTGCTCTCTATTCTCTGTCAGTTTCTCACTCCATTTGGTGCTTGGCTGAGTTCTTTATCTCTTCATTTGATGTTCAGGGTTTCGGGATTGTTGTTTTCTCTGTTTGGCTTAGTTTTTCAGATCTTTGCTGTGGAGGGACGGCATGGTGCTTCTGCCTAGAGCATCATGTTGCCCGCAAGTCTATACGTTGAATTTTCAGGGTGTGACATTGGTAAGACAGTAGCTTGGGTGCAATGAAGACTGCGGTGGAGAGGGGGATACCTACTAGGAACCCTAAATCAGTTAAAGAGAAACAACAGAAGACCTTGTTTTTTATTTTAAGAGGGATTATAATTCTGGACAAGCCTGCACTTTAAAAACAGCAGGTATACAGAGATCAACACAGAGATCCCCCCTCCCCAACCCCCTCACTCTGTGTGCATTCCACTCTCAGGGACAATCTCCCTCCTCAGGGGAAAGGAGGTTATGCTCCATTTACCACCACAAACCCCTCCATAGCAGGGGAAGTGCTTTCCACATGCCACTGCCTCCGAAGGTCTGTGTCTGAGCCAATTCATGTTTGGAGCTCAACACTGTTTCATTCCTAATTTTTATAGAAGTCATGTGTATGTGTCTTGTAGGAAAGCTCCAAGGTCAATGAGTGCTTTGAGGGAGGACTGAAGGATGAAGGATGGCATTGATTCCCGGATTATGGCCGGATGATTCCTTTCACATTAATTTCCCAGGAAATCATTCAGAAAGATTGAGGGGAAATCCTCCAAATGGAAACTGTCATGTGCTCATCTTTTATTTATTTATTTAATTGTTGTTGAAAATATACACAGCAAAACATATACCAATTCAACAATTTCTACATGTATGCCTTAGGCTGGGCTCTCTAGAGGAACAAAACCAGTGAAGTGTATATATAAATACATAGAGAGAGATTTATTTCAAGTAAATGGCTCACACAATTGTGGAGGCTGGAAAGTCCCAAATCCGTGGGTCAGGCGGAAGGCTAGAGGCTTCTCCTGATTCATGTGGTTGCAGAGGCTGACAAACCCAAAATCTGTAGGTCAGACAGCATGCTGCTGGCTCACAAGGTTGCAGGAGCTGGAGAATCCAAAATCTGCAGGTTAACCGGCAGCAGGCTGAAGACTTCTCACATCCCAAGAACCAGAGGTCAGAGGACAACGAGATGAGCGCAGGATCAAGAGAGCGAGCTGTACCAGAACATTAGTTTATATCATGAATGCAGGCCACACCCCCTAGGAAACTCCTCTTCCAACTGATTGGCTGCTCACATCAGATCACAAAATTGGAGGTGATACATAGTGTCTGTCAAACCACTGAGTATTACAGCCCAGCCAAGCTGATACATAATATTAACCGTCAAAATGTACAATTCAGTGACACTGGTTACATTCTTCAAGTTGTGCAACCATTCCCATCCTCCTTTTCCTAATTGTTCCTCTCCCATTAATATAAATTCACTGCCCCCTAAGCTTACTATCTGAACTTTTAAGTTGTTGTTGTCAATTTGACCCCATATAGATCATTCTTTAAAAGAGCTCTGTGCTCACCTTTGTCATGTGGTGATTAAAAGGCAAAAAACGTGGCTGTTTCTCTGGTAAGTGATTTCTGTTGGATTGAGTCACATTGAGGGCAGGAATATGCCCTCATCAGGGAATATGGGGAGGTTGCAAGATGGGGCCAATCTTTGGGTCCCAAAGCCACCCCTGTCTCCCTCCCTTTCAGACTGTTGGCCTACCTTTTCCCTTCCATGAAGGAGCCCTGGTGGCACAGTGGTTAAGTGCTTGGCTGCTAACCAAAAGGTCAGTGGTTCGAACATACCAGCTGCTCTGTGGGAGAAAGATGTGGCAGTCTGTTTCCATTAAGATTTATAGCCTTGGAAACCCTATGAGGCAGTTCTACTCTTCCTAAAGGGTCGCTATGAGTCAGAATCAACTGGATGGCAACAGGTTTGGTTTGGTTTTTTTCCTCTTCCATGAGTTGACCAGATACTGGCATTCCATACTAAATGGAACTATTTCTTTCTAGACTATTTCCCATCACTTAGGTTTAGTTAGTTGAGTGAAAAATCACCTGTAAAGATGTGCATTTTGTTGGAGGTTATCACAAATTTTCAGTTACTGCTTGCCCTCACCACATTTGATCTACCAGTGGGCCATCCCACCAACAGGAAAATACTGCGGGCCAGTTGGGCCTCTGCAGACCCTTCAAGCCACACAGGACTTTGTGTGTGGTTTACTCACGAGACCAGACCTACTGCAACCCTGAGAAAGCATTCAAAATAAGAATAAAATGATCCATGCTAGAAAGAGAGTTACATTTCTTGTCACACTGGAAATGTTTTGCAAGCTTTAAAAGCTGGGGATGGTGATGATTGAAGGTGCTAAAAAGGGAGGAAGACAAAGAAGCCTAACAGGCACTCCCATGTATGCATCTACAAGGCATGCAGACTCAGCTGAAAGAGGAGAATGAGCACTCCTCCCTTCCTAGCTAGGCAAGAGACTGAGCTGCAGTCCAGCCTGAGAGGGAGATTGGCGCGAGCTTCTCCCAAGGCTTGTACCAGCTCTGTGATGCTATACAGCTCTAGTAGGTGTCTTCACAAGACAACCCATTTACTCCTTCAAGTATTTATCAAGCCTCTACTATGGACTAGGTACTATGGTAGAGTTCTGGGATACATCAGTGAAAAACAATGGGCTCGAGCATAACAACAATTGTGAGGATGACGCAGGACCAGGCAGTGTTTCATTCTGTTGTACACAGGGTAACTATGAGTCAGAACCAACTCGCCGGCACCTAACAACAACAACAGCAGTGAAAAACACAGCCGATAACCCTTGCCTTCAAGGAGCATATATTCCAGTGAGGGGAGAAAAGAAACAATAAATATAATAAATAAGCCAATTCTATACAGTATGCTAGAAGGCAAGTGTTATGGAAAGAGATAAAGTAGCGGAAGGTAAGGGAGATTGGGGTACTGTTTTGGGGAAAGGGTTTATGAACAGGGCAGTTTCGCAGTGTTAAATCAGATTCGTCCAAATAAATCTGACTCAGAATATGAAATTTAAGCAAAGACTTGAAGGTATTAGCCAAACGATAATCCAGGAGAAGAACATTCCAGGCTGAGGAAAGGGCTAGATCAAAGGCCTTGAGGCAGGAGTACGCCCAGGACATCTGAGGAAGGACAGAGGCCATTGCGGCTAGAGCAGAGTGATGGACGGGAACAGTGGTAGGACAGCCGGAGGGAGGGGCAAGGGTGGGGGCAAAGCACGTGGGTGTGGTCGGCCATTGCCAGGACTTTAGCTTTGGCTCTGAGCGAGATACGTGCCACGGCAGGTTTGAACAGAGAAGTGACACGATTCAACTTGTGTTTTAAAAGGAACACTCTGGCTGCTGTGCAGAAAATAGGAGGAGGTCTAGGGAGACCAGTTAGAAGGCCAGTGAACTAAGCCAACACCTGGAAAATAATGGTAATGGAAATGGAGAGCAGTGGTGAGATTCTGGATATATTCCAAGGATTCAGCCAGAAGGACCTCCCAATGATGTGGATGTCGGAAGTGAAATAAAGGAGTTAGGAATAATTCCAAAGTTTTTGACCTGGGAAACTGTAAGGATGGAGTTGCCAGCAACTATAGTGTCAAAAATTACTCATGTGGCATTGTTCATATTCTTTAATATGTAAGCCTTTCGAAGACACTTAGCAGCCTGAATTTGCCTGAATCATTATAAAACAATATAGACATTAGTAGGCAAAATCACATGCATGTAGCAAACTGCCAGGACTTAAAGAGAAAAAGTGAAATCTGAAGATCATTCTTGACTCTTGAAAGATTATCCTAAGAATAGGTGGTGCAAGATTCTTTATGTGGTGCATGATTCTTTTTTTTTATTATTAAACATTGTGGTAAAATACATATATACATAAAACAAAACATTTGCCATTTCAACATTTTTTGCATGTACAATTCAGTGACATGAGTTACATCTGTCATGTTGAATTCTTGATGAAGTAATTTCCAGAAATGTTCCTTCCACCGAACCCAGTATTGGAAGCTAATAAGCAAGCAAAAACAACACATTATATTAAAAATATTCTCCAGTGTTTGAAGCTACATAGAAACAGTGACAACTATCAGTACATCTTTCCATCTAATTTTTAAAATGTATCTAATTTCCCAAATAAAAATAGATTTTGCTTTAACACGACAACTGCAGAAAATAAAGTAAAATCTAAATTCCAGATTTTCCATTTTGTAATTGTCAGTGTAAATGCAAAATGACCTAACTTCCTATGATGTATATAGGACGCTAGGGAATGCTAGCTCTTTTTATCCAGATCTAGCTACACATGGCAACAATATTGAAATAAATTAAAAGCAATCAGCTAGATATGGTCGATTTAAAGAAGAAATAAAGATTTTTCTAAAATGTACTTTTCTATCACAAAGACTTTATAGTTGTCTTTTTTCAGAGTAAAATATGAAATAATAAAGCAGCTAAATTGTCCCTGAATTGAAACAGTGAATCTTGATATGCAGCTGTAGCTGTGATTCCCAATATACCAATAAAGTGTGCCAAATTCTAGGAGCACGTTTGGGTTTGTGTGTTGGTTATCTATAGATGACATGACCGTCAAAATTACTATTTGCATAATTATTTTCACCTATGGGTGAGGAAAGTGTATTTAGTACAATCGTGCATAGTACATGTGAATGTCATACATGTAGACAAGAACTATTGCTATAACATGCACTTCCCTATTTCCAAGTTTAATTCATTCTTTAAACACTCAATATGCCCTTAGGGCTAGATTTCTGGAGACAAACACCCACAGCCTCAGAAATCACATTTTTTGCTAAGTGTGTCTAGCTGGTCGCGTCGGTCCTTTGAGCAGTTCCTCTCACCTTGGTCATTTGCTAGTTAATTGTTCCTCTCATGCCAGAGGCTTCTTGGCCATTCCGTCCCCCAGGGTGTCAAACCACAAGTAAAACACCCTGGTTCTGCCCCACAGGTGTTTACTCCTTGAGAATAAACAAGATGGGTCCAGGTGCTGAGGAGGGGGAAGCCAGAGGTAAGAGAAGGGGAAAGGGTTTAAAAAAACAAACAGCGGTGGTCGAGTCCATCCCGACTCATAGCGACACTATAGGGCTGAGTAGACCTGCTCCATAGGGTTTCCTAGGCTGTAATCTTTACAGGAACAGGCTGCCACGTCTTTCTCCCCACTGAGTGGCTGGTGGGTTCAAATGGCTGACCTGTCGCTTAAACAGCCTAGCACTTCACTTACTACGACAACAGGGCTCCGTAGAGAAAAAGAATAGCTTTGTTCAGTAAAGCAGAAGGGGCCTTCCGGAACCTCTCCAGACTTTGTTTCCAGTACAAAGATTGTTTTCTGTCCATTTTTGTCTTGTATTTATTTTCTTTAAAACTAAGTTTGCTCTCAGTTCTCTGATTTCCATGGTATTGCTTTAAAATGTAAATACCAACCTATTATGGAGGCAAGTACACTGATGCTGTCACAAAGCAGACCCTTGTTTCTCTGCATACAACTATTACAAGTTGATTTGTGTCCCCTAAAAAGATATGTTGAAGTCCTAACCCCTAGTACCTGTGAATATGACCTTACTTGGAAAAAGGGTATTTGCAGGCATAATTAGTTGAGTTCACTTGAGGTCATACCGGAGTAGGGTGGGCCCTGATCCAATGTGAGCGGTGTTCTTACAAGAGTGAAGGAGCCTTGGTGGTACAGTGGTTAAGGGCTTGGCTGCTAACCAAAAGGTTGGTGGTTTGAACTCACCAGCCACTCCAAGGGGGAAAGATGTGGCAGTCTGCTTCCGTAAAAGTTTATAGCCTTGGAAACCCTGCGGGTAGTTCTACTCTGTCCTACAGGGTCGCAATGGGTTTGGTTTTTTTATAAGAGGAGAAGAGACACAGAGACAGACACAGAGGGAAGATGGGCATGTGAAGACGTGAAGACAGAGGCAGAGATTGGAGTGATGCTGCCACAGACCAAGAAAAGCCTGAGGCCACCGGAAGCTGGAAGACTCAAGGAACGATCTTTCCCTAGAGCCTTCGGACAGAGCGCGGCCCTGCTGATGCCCTGAATTTAGACTCGCCGCCTCTGAGAGACTATATTTCTTAAAACAATTGTAAGCACCCAGCCTGTGGTACTTTGTTACGGCAGCCCGATGAAGTTAGTACAACAACCCAGTTTTAATATTTATATCAAGACGCTATCTACCAGGTTGGCTAAAGAGTGTAAGATTTGGAATAAAACAGATCTGGATTTCAGTCTGGGCCTTGCTGCTCAATAGCTCTATTCCTTACCCTCACATCTCCTCGTCTGCAAAATAGGAAAAAGAGTACCCCCCCACCCGCTGTGAGGGATAACAAATGTGACACTTGGCAAAGTATTTGCCACTATATGGTAGATAGCATTAGTATAAGATTACTACCTCACAGGGTTATTTGGAGGACTAAATGAATTATGTGGTGCTATGATGCTGAATAGGTTTCAGTGGAGCTTCCAGACTAAGGCTAGGAAGAAAGGCCTGGTAATTGACATCTGAAAATCAGCCAATGAAGTCTATAGGTCACAAAGTCTGATCATGGGGATGGTGTAGGACAGGATCACATTTAGTACCCATGTGCATGGGGTCGCCATGAGTCAGGGTCAACTCTATGGGAGCTAACAACAACAAATGAAGTGATATTTGCTCAAGAACTTTGTAAACTGTAAAGTACTATAAAAACGTTATATTAGCAAAGTGTTTAGACTGGTGGGAAGCCCTCGCACTGGAAGAACCTAGGAAAACTAAATTGCTCTCTCAATCCCCAAATGCTCCTTCTCCTTCCCGCCTGAGAGCCTGAAGACTCAAGGCTCTGATCTGGAAAAATGGGGGCAGTTGCTGTGTCTGTGGGTTCAGGAGGTGTGGAGTGCTCTCTGTTCCTGGGAGGGACGCCCAAGAGCAGCTTTCCAGAAACCCAGGCCTCCACTAGAGGCCCAGCAGGCGTGGCTGCAGCAAGCCTCTTGTCCCCATTCGGGGCAGCTTGCCTGCTTGCTCTCTGGGGGGCTCTGCAAGGTCCAGGCTCCCTCCGGTTCCCACACTCTGACTCCAATCTCACCCACCTTCTCCGCGGGGGCTCCAGAGAGGGGGTCCTCGTGAGCCACCCTAGACCCACAGCCACGCTGTGGAGGAGGAACATGTCCCGAAGAACAAGGAAAACAGCAATGGCAGTCACAGTCCTTGGCAACGACAAGGAACTCTTTGGGGCTTGATGACTTCCCTTTCCCATTCTAAAACAAAGAGCGGGGAACTGGCCAAATGCAAGTTGGCAGACAGGGACCGTGCAAGTGTGGAGGGCCAGCTGCTTCCCAGGAGACCTGACAAGCTGCGCTGATGGCCCCAGGGGTTTGAACTCACCCACGAGCTGAGGCTAAGGGAAAGGGGCCTGAGGCTGCCTTCCCATCCTTTCTCTTTGACAGTGACCTGATGCCCCATCACCGTTTCTGCCTCGCTCAAACAACTCCACTGCTGTCCAGAATTTTGCCACAAGCCTCCTTCCAAACATTGCCCCTCCCAGCTGTTGACAGAAGCTGAAATCTCACAGATGAGCTATTACACGCCAATTGCTTTGTGCCCAACAAGGGCACAGCTCGACTTTTACCACTAGTGTGATGCTTAGGCTGTAACAGGCATCTTTTGTATTAATTTAAAAGTTTAGAACCTAACCCAGTCATCTGAAAGTGCTGTAGAAACTGCACAGTGTTACACAAATATGAAGTGGTATTTTGATTGCTGTGGCCAGTCTGTTGGAATTGGGCCGAGTTTTGTCTGCTGGATTTCACAATCTCTTTTCCCTCTCAAACTGCATGTTCTGTGAGAGTACAAGGTTTGTGCAATTTTAAAGACTCCTGGGATTGTCCTCAAGTTAGGGTGGGGGATCATTGATTTAACCACTTGGAAAGTAGCATAAACAGGGTTGGGTATCCAGGGGGACTTGAAAATCTAGTTTGAATTTTTTTTCACAGCTGTAAGCTTGCCACCTTCATCACTTTTGTGTTTTTTGCTTTGAAGGACCAGAGCAACGGGTGGGGAAGGAGTAAATCGAGAAAGGACGCAGGGGATTTGAGACACTTTATTCTTCCCTGTAGTCAGGGGCTTAGGGAACATCTTTTTCCCAGTCCATTGTCAGCCTGGTAAGGGGGATCCTGCTTTTTTCTTTCACTTGGAGCCACTTAGAAGTATCCAAAGTGCAGGACTTTGTTGCTGTTGTTTAACCCTCAGACTGTGCTTACCTAACTACCCGGTGCAAAACGTAAAAGCCACAACCCAACCACCATGAGTAATTAACTCAACTAACGTGAAGTAATCTAGGGAAAGAGAAACATATCCGGTTATATCCAGTTCTCGTTTTAGTGGTTTAGTATTTCTTTTAGTTTTATCTCTTTTGAGAAAACAAAACAAAACAAAACAAAAAAAACCTCTCTTTTTGATTTTGAGTATGAGTCACTCTTGACCTGTGGGGTCAGTCCCCTCAGTCCTGCGAGCTGTGTCCTCTCCTTGAGCCTCTCCTCTTTCTGAGGCGGGCCTAGCCTGCTCCAGAGGCTGCATTGCCCGGCTAGAGCACGGGCTTCCCCAGTGCTGGGCTCAGCCTCGAGAAGCCCCATGCCCTAGATGGTGAATGACAGTGAGCATTAACCAGGGCTGATGTCTTTCGAACGTGTCAGGCCAAACTCTCTCTTTGGCGGTGCACATGCATGGAATCCAGGCCTGACCACAGGGGGCAACCCGAGCCTGTAATGGCCTGTCTGGTATCTGGGTCCCTGGCCAAACGCACGCTACCCACTCTGCTTGGGGTCAAGGCAGTCAGAGCAGAGGCACAATCCCTCTGTCTCTCCCACACCAGCCCTTTTCTCTCTTAAAAGGTGGTTTTATGGCCCTGTTTTTGTTATAGAAGCAGTGTTCTCCAATGTTCTGTCTGCTTTGAGAAGTGCATTTCAATAGATAAAGCACAATCGCCATCAGTGACAAACTTGGCAAAGATTCAATCTGTGAATAACAGAGAAACTGGAGTGAGTCAGGCCCTGTATTTGGGAGAGGAGCGCAACTACCTTCTCGGTGCCAAAAAGTGAGGCTGGTTAGTCAATCAATCAGGAGAAAAGGAAAAAATAACTTTCCACTACATGATAGACAACATGATTATGGAGTTGATACAGTATGGTATCCCCCATTTATCAGTGATCTTTATACTATTTAAAAAAAAAAGTTGTGACTTTCAAAACTTAATTAAATGTGAAACTGCTTTGAGAAGTCCTCCCTTGCACTGCAGATGTCATTAAAAGTGTGTTCCTGAGGCTCCTCCCGGGTTTCCCCTCTGTGTTCTGCAGTCTGCAATCCAAATGGCATGGAAAACAGATGTGGTTGCAGAGGCTCCGGGCTGCCTGTGGCCAGTTAATTAAGGGTATGTGGGTTTTCACAGGTAACACGGAGTACTGTGGCAGCGGTGCCATCTCTGAGGGCTTTCTGTGATGAATGGTCCTTTCTTCCCTCCCCTGTTCTGTTCCTTTCACTCCAGGGCTCGCTCATCCCGCGGGTTCTCACTCAGAACACAAAGCTTCGCAATGATGGTGGCTGTATTTTTGTTTAACCCTAACTACTATAAATATGCAGCTTCTTTTTATGAACACCTCTCCCTAGTAGAAACTTCAGTCAGCTGACCAAAGACGGTGATTTCAGATGGCTTCTTTCAGAATAATCAAGTTTCAAATGTTGATACAGATCTGGATCTAAAGGGGGCTGGGGTGTGGGGGATCGGGTGTATGAGGTTGTAACAAGACCCTGAGGAAGAAGGCCCTGGCTTTCCAGATATCTTTCTCTCCTAATTAAAGACATAGCTGGTTGCCTGCCCTCTATTTAACTCCATACAGCAAGATAGCTCCTCTGCAGTCCTTAAAATAAAGGACTAAGAGAAAAGCCGAACTATCCAATAATTTTCCACCTACCCCACAGGAAAACGCCAACTCATGCCATAAAACAAAAGCGCTTGACATTGCTAGAAGTTGGTTCTATTTAAAGATCACTAAGTCCTTTCCTCTTTTATTCCTTTTATTTTTATTAAACTAATAAGTGTACTTGGTTAAAAAATAAAATAAAATTATTTTGGTGAACAGTTCCATATAATGTAGATGGCCCCTGGGTGGCACAAATGGTTATATACTTGACTGCTAGCTGAAAAGTTCATGGTTTGAATGAACCTAAACGTGCCTCAGAAGAAATGCCTGGCGATCTGCTTCCAAAAAGTCAGAGCCTTGAAAACCCTATGAGCACAGGTCTACTCTGTGCACATGAGGTTGCCATGAGTCAGAGTCCACTGAGAGCAGCTACAACAACTAAATGTAAACCTACCTTCCCAGTAAGATACAGACACTTGAGTTGGGTTCTGCCTGTCAGTCATCTTTAATCTGGAGCCAAGCATATGGGTAAAGAGGCAAGGTGCAGGGTCTCCATTTTGCTGGTGTGAGCTGTGGCCGGGAAGGCTGGGTCTATTGCTGACAGCTATGGTCGTGGGCAGCCTGGCGTAACATCTTCTTGATCATGGCACAGAGGTTGCTCCTTTGGTGGGCCATTCCGCAGTGGAGTTCTGGAAGCCACTTGTGGAAGAGCAGTCTAGAGTCTCCAGACCTCCCAATGATTCTTGGAGCTATATATATATTCCTTATTAAACTCCTTTCTTCTTAAGAAAAAAAGCTGGGGTGGATTCTGCTGTCTCAGCTAAGAACTCAGACCAAAGAAGACTACAAGCTTATAATTAAAAACAGCAGTCCTATGCCTCACCCTAAGCCCCACCTTCCAGCAACTACACTTCTAACCATTTTGGTTGATGCTGCTGGTATATATCAATTTTAGATACAATGTTTTGACTTGCTGACAGGATTTTGTGAATTTAGCAGGACTACCTCTTTTCCCTCTTTCATCCTCCCAATATATTTACACATTAATGATCCATTTTATTTTTTATTGTATGGTAGTAAAATACATATAACAAAATATAATATATAATTATAAATATAAAAATATATATATAACAAAAATTTTGCCATTTTAACGATTTCATTTATTTATCTATTTATTTATTTTTGTGCTTTGGGTGAGGTGAAAGTTTACAGAACAAATTAGTTTCTGTTCAACAATTTGTACACTAATTGTTTTGTGATATTGGTTGCAATCTTCGAGATGTGTCAACACTCTCCCCTTCTCCACCCTGGGTTCCCGTTTCCATTCCTCCTGTTTTCCCATCACATCTTGCCTTTGCTTTTGGTCAGGTGTTGCCCATTTGGTATCATTTACATGATTGAGCTAAGAAGCACGTTCTTCACGTGTGTTGTTTGTTTTATAAGCTTGTCTAATCTTTGGCTGAAGGGTGAACATCTGGAGTGACTTCAGTTCTGAGTTAAAAGGGTGTCTGGGAGCCATAGTCTCAGGGTTCCTCCAGTCTCTGTCAGACAAGTAAGTCTGTGTCTTTTTTTTGTGAATTTGAATTTTCTTCTAATTTTTTTTTCCTGCTCCATCTGAGACCTTCTATTGTGATACCTGTCAGAGTGGTCTGTGGTGGTAGCTGGGCACCATCTAGTCATTCTGGACTCAGGCTTGTGGAGGCTGTGGTAGTTGTGGTCCATTAGTCCTTTGGACTAACATTTCCCACATGTCTTTGGTTTTCTTCATTCTCCTTTGCTCCGGGTGGGATGGGACCAGTAGATGTATCTTAGATGGCCACTTGCAAGCGTTTAAGACCCCAGATGCTACTCAACAAAGTAGGATGTAGAACATTTTCTTTATGAACTGTGTTATGCCAATTGACCTAGATGTCCTCTGAGACGATGGTCCCTAGCCAGCCCAGTAACTTGGTCCCTCAGGGTGTTTGGATGTGTCTAGGAAGCTTCTATGACTTTGCCTTGGTCACATGTGCTGACTTCCCCTATGTGCACTGTCTTTCCCTTCACCAAAGTTACCACTTACCGACTATTTAGTTACTGATATCTCCTCCCCACCTGCCCTCCCACATAACCATCAAAGATTGTTTCTTTCTGCGTGTAAACCTTTCATGAATTCTTTTTTAAAATTGTACTTCAGATGAAGATTTACAGAGCAAATTAGTTTTTCATTAAACAATTAATACACATATTGTTTTGTGACATTGGTTCCCACCCCCACAACTTGTCAACACTCTCCCCTTCTCGACCTTGGGTTTCCCCGTTACCAGCTTTCCTGTCCCCTCCTACCTTCTCGATCTTGCCCCTGGGCTGGTGTGCCCATTTAGTCTTGTTTTATTTCACGAACCTCAGGAGTGACTTTAGTACTGAGTTAAAAGGGTGTCCGGGGGCCATATTCTCTGGATTTCTCCAGCCTCTGTCAGACCAGTAAGGAAGGGAAAGAGAGATAAGAAACCAACAAAAAAAAAAAAAAAAAAAAAAGGCATACTTGCGCCTGTGGCTCCCCAGCTGAGCTATATGGCATAGTCCGTCAAAAAGCAGCAGAGATGGCACATGCAGCTAGGTGGTTGGGAGAAAGGAAAGTAGAGAGAGACAGGAAACAGAGGGGGAAAATATGCCATGAGGGAGCCCTCCAGCTTGGTGGCACGGACTGGGGAAGCCATGTCATGAGTTCTTATAATAGTGGTCTCATACGGTATTTGTCCTATGTGATTGACTTGTTTCACTCAGCATAATGCCCTCCAAATCATCCACACTGTGAGATGTTTTGCGGATCCGTCTTTGTTCTTTATCGTTGTATAGTATTCCATTGTATGTATGTACTATAATATGTTTATCCATTCATCTGTTGATAGGCACATAGGTTGTTTCCATCTTTTTGATATTGCAAATAATGTGCTGCAATGAACATGAGTGTGCATATGTCTACTCATGTGACGGTTCTTATTTCTCTAGGCTATATTCCTAGGAATGGGATTGCTAGATCATGTGGTATTTCTATTTCTAGCTTTTTAAGGAAGCTTCATATCATCTTCCATAATGGTTGTACCATTTCACATTCCCACCAGCAGGGTACAAGAGTTCCAATCTCCCTGCAACCACTCCAAATTTGTTATTTTCTGTTTTTTTATTAGTGCTAGTAATGTCGGGGTGAGATGGTATTACATTGTAGTTCTGATTTGCATTTCTCTAATGGCTAGTGATCATGAGCATTTCCTCATGTGTCTGTTGGCCGCTTGAATGTCTTCTTTGGTGAAGTGTCTGTTCATTTCCTTTCCCCATTTTTTAATTGGATTATTTGTCTTTTTGTTGTAGAGGTGTTAGATTTTCTTGCAGATTTTAGAGATTAGACCTTTGTCTGACTTGTAATGTCTAAAAATTTTTTCCCAGTCTGTAGGTTCTCTTTTGGTGAAGTCTTTTGATGAGCATAAGTGTTTAATTTTTAGGATCTCCCAGTTATCTAGTTTATCTTCTGTTGTTTATGCATTGTTAGTTATGGTTTCATATCCTATTTATGTCATAGATTAGGGCCCCTAGCATGGCCCCTATTTTTTTTTCATGATCTTTATCGTTTTAGGTTTTATATTTAGGGCTTTAATACATTTTGAGTTAGTTTTTGTGTATGGTGTGAGGTATGGGTCCTGTTTCATTTTTTTACAGACGGACATTCAGTTTTGCCAGCACCATTTGTTAAAGAGACTGTCATTTACTCATTTAATGGGCTTTGGGCCTTTGTCAAAGATCAGCTGATGTAGGTGGAAGGATTTACATCTGGGTTCTCAATTCTGTTCCACTGGTCTATGTGTCTGTCATTGTACCAGTACCAGGCTGTTTTGACTACCGTGGTTGTATAGTAGGTTCTGAGATAAGGTAGTGTGAGGCCTCTGACTTTGTTCTTCTTCTTCAATAATGCTTTATTTATCCAGGGCCTTTTTCCTTTTCATACAAAATTAATGATTAGTTTTTCAGTCTAGTTAAAGAATGCTGTTGGTATTTGGATTGGGATTGCATTATATCTGTAGATCGCTTTAGTAGGATTTCCATTTTTTAAAAATTTTTTTATTGTACTTTAGATAGGATTTCCATTTTTACAATGCTGAGTCTTCTTATCCATGATCATGGTATGCCTTTTCCATTTATGTAAGTCTCTTTTGGTTTCTTGCATTAGTGTGTTGTAGTTTTCTTTTATTAGGGGATATTAAAAATGATATTGTTTTCCTGATTTCCTTTTTGTCGTTCTCTTTGTTGGTGTATAGGAATCGAACTGATTTTTGTATGTTGATCTTGTATCCTGCTGCTCTGCAGAATCTTTTCATTAGTTCCAGTAGTTTTCTTGTGCAATCTTTAGGGTTCTCTATGTATAATATCATATCATTTGCAGATAGGGATAGCTTTTCTTTTTCCTTACCAATTTGGATGCCCTTTATTTCTATTTCTTGCCTTATTGCTCTAGTATTTGCAACAAAGGGCTTTTAACTCAAGTTGAAAAGATCAGGGAAGACAGCATTGTTGATCTCTGAAGAATGATTAGGATTTCTAAATGAAAAGTCTGAGAGAATGGTATTAAGAGATTAGAAGGAAGGAGACTGGCAAAGAGACTATAAGCAACACTTCGTAAAAGAGTGGGAATTTAAAGGCAGCAGGAATGGAGACAAGGCCACAGAGATCTTGGAACACCATCAGCCTCTTCTGAAGCAAGCTATCCAAACAAGACACAAAAAGACAGGTATTGCCCAAGTTAGAACTTAAGGAGTTAGACAGATAGGCATTGCTTAAGGTAGAAATGCCCTTGGGGAACCAAGGGTGAGAAGGAAGGGTGTTTTATAGTGGTCAATGCACTGGAGGAGTGCCCTGGCACTAACACACCATGTGTGTCAAGTGGTGGAGACTTAGGGGTTGGACAACCCACTACAGACCCACGGACTGTCTTATCCTCCCCCAAAGTTTTCAGTGCAGGTGAGCTGGGCCCTTCCTCATAAATCAGCTGCCTCTCAGTCATCCAATATTCTGGTGCATAACAGACTTGGAGAACAGGAAATGGCAGAGGCTGAAACCTGAATTCCCAGCCCTGCAAAACCTGACCCTGAGCACAGAGTAGATATTATCACATTTGCCTAATTTACAGGTGAGGAACCTGAGGCTCAAAGAAGTTAAATAACCTGCTCAAGGTCTTACAGCCTGTAGGAAGTAGAGGTCAATTTCAAAGTCACAGGCTGATGCCAAAGGACAATGTTCTTTCCATATGTCCTGTGCCTCTGACCAGACCTGGGGCAGTGAGCCCACTTTCAGCTCTGCCACATTCTCTGGTGATCTTGTGCAAATTACTCAACTTTTCTAAGGCTCAGTACATGCACCTGTTAAAAAATGAATAATGCCATCCACTGCAATGTGTTGTTCTGTTAATAATACAAGGGAAAAGGCAGGAAGCCTATCATAGAACCTAGCACATAGTAGACATTCAATTAAATTTAGCTCATTTCCTTATTGCCTTTTTGCTTCAGATCTTTTCAGTACCTCCTTTGAAAAAGAGGGTATGAGGAGCAGGGAAGGGAAAATATTCCTCTCTTCACCCTCTTCCTAGCTCTCTGACTGGTATATTACAGGGGCCAATTTTGGTGATAAGAAGAATGATGGAATTCTGGAATAGAGCTCATTTTATAGCTGAAGAAATGGAAACCCAGGACAAAGTAAGATAGTTGCTAATTGTCACACTGTCAGTAAAGGCATAGGTGGGACCATTAAGCTATGAGCATATTCTACATGACCAGGCCCATTCTGTAGGAACCATGTGAGTTCTGATCATGTGGGAATGGTCCAATCAGATAATGTTCCTGCCCTCAGAGAGCTTACATGTTAGTGGGTGGGGAGACAAAACACTAATCAAATAACTACTGAGATAGGAAGGAACACTGGAGAAGAGAGCTCCAGTCAAGAGGGTTAGGTGAATATACACAAATGAGAAGAGATAATGAATAGATCCAGAGCATATGACAAATGAGAAAAGGGAAACCCTCCTCATTGTAACAGAGAAGGAGGATTGGAGGATGCAAAAGCAGATAGAATTGCAGGTTTAGGGGCTGAAAACTGAGGATGTCTCCATCTGAGGACTTTTATGCTTATGTTCACTTTTCTCTAGCTCAGGTTTAGACTCCTCCTTGTGACCTCAGTTGTTACTTGAGCCCTTATTTATGAATCTTTTTGTAAGATCTGTGTTGTTATATATCTCCTAAAAATTTCTAACTACTAAATACTTGAATTTTTTTCTTCTATGTTCATATCATAACAAATATTTAGACCAGCACTGTCTAATAGAGCCTGCTGTAATGATGGAAATGTTTTATTTCAGTGCTGTGGCTACCGAGCATTTGAAAAGTGGCTGATGTGATCAAGGAATGATTGTTAAGTTTAATTTTAATTAATTAAAATTTAAATAGCTGCATCAGCTAGTGACTTCCATATTGGACAGGGCAGATTTAGAATTTTCTCATTTTATCTTCAGTGGTGTCTTACCCTCTCCTTTGTAAAGTCCATCTTTCTAATCTGTCTTCCAGTTCCCCAATTCTCTCTTCAGTTGTGTTTATTCTACTCCTAAACCCATCTATTGAGTTTCTAATCTTGGTGATTTTATTCTTGAATTCTAAAATATCTTATTGTTTCTTAGGCTAGCTATAAATTGATTGCCTCTCAGCTCTAAATTCACCTTTTTAGACTGTTCTGTGAAAATGTATTTCATGCCTTTAGTATTTTTTTCTTGCACCAGCTGGCACCGAAGCTTTCTTAGTAGAGGCAGATGGAGATACACTGCAGGAAAAGGGTTTTGCTTCCCAGTTTTATTAGTCAGGCTCCTGCAGAGCACATAGCTCTCCCAGCTCCCAGTTCCTGCGGTGCATGCAGCTTCACTACCACCTGGCTCTTCAGTATAGCCAGCTTCTCCAGCACATGCAACTTCTCCAGCACCCAGCTCCTGAAGCACATACAGCTTCCCCTGAGCTCAGCTACTGCAGCACATGCAGCTTCTCCAGGACCAGATCCAGTAGTGCACCCAGCACTTCCCCCTTAAGTTCTGTAGCAGAGTGTTTCCAAAAAAGACTCTTCTCTGAACAGCTTTCCCTAGCACCCTAGAGGGTGATTTTCTGACAACTTCCAGAGGTCAGAGTTTTAGTAAGTTCCACCAATGCAGCATCACAGTGAATTTTCTGCCATCCAGTGAGCCACAGACAGCCATGCCCTCCCCAACTGGATCAGATCTCAGCTCTGGGGGTGGGGGAGGACTCTTGTCCTTGAGTGCTCTATCTCAGCCCTAAGGTTAGTGATTACTCCTTATATCTTCTATTTCTATATCCTTTAGAGTTCTCTAGCCAATCCCTCATTACGGTAATCCTGTTACAGTTAATAGTCCTTTATATTAAACTTTCCCCTGTTTAAATTACTGTGTGGTTTCTCTCTCCTGTTTGCACTTAAACCCAAACTCAAACCCATGGCCGTCGAGTTGATTCTGAGTTATAGTGACCCCATAGGACAGAGTAGAACTGCCCCATAGGGTTTCTAAGGCTATAATCTTTATGGAAGCAGACTGCTACATCTTTCTGCTGTATAGCAGGTGGTGGGTTCAAACCACCAGCCTTTAGGTTAGCAGCCACTGTGCCACCAGGGCTCCAAGTATGGAATGTCACTTTTTTTATAGTTTTAGTTCCTTGCTGAAAATTTTAAGTATGGCTTTTATCTCCATAAACATAAATATAGCTGTTTTACAGTTTATGTCTTGTAATTGCATTATCTGGAGTATCTTTTGTAGTGAGTTCAAGAGATTTCAGTGCTTATCAAGAAAAAAAGACGTGACCACAAAATGGCAGTGTTGCACAATAAGCTACATATTGGGGCCACCATGTTGACAGTTGTTCCCTATGAGGAGCGTCCCTCGCAGCAGGAGGCCTTCCAATGGCAAGTGTAGGGGATAGGGGGACACCAGAAGGGGAATAAGGCAAAGGAAGTCCCAGGGAACCCTTAGCAGCAAGGTGGGGAGTGTCTGGGTCAGTTCTGAAGAGCATCATTTTCTCCAGGAAGCTGTTTTTGAACACCCCACCTCCAAATCCCATAATACCCTTGCAGATGTAATTATCCATTTATTCCTCTCCAGACTATGAATTACTTGAGGGAAGAACTGTTCCGCATTTATTCAGTTATCCACATTTTTCATTTGTTTTTGTTAAACATGATGGTGCTTTGCACATAGGAGACACTCAATAACTGCTACATGAAAGAAGGAATGATTAATAAGACTTTATTCTGATTTCTTAAATTTTTGACATTTCCTCCGAAAAGTTGATCTTGTCTTTTGGAGCAAGAGTTCAATCTGTTCTTCAAGGACTGAATCTTAAGAAGGATCTAAGAAACTTGCTCAGGCTTGCTGTAGACTCCTGCCTTTCTTCCTTTTTCTCATAGAGCTAATCTGCTTCCCTGACAGCTTTTCTTTCCATGTACTCATGTTTCAGTAAGTCAGGAGGGAAATGATTAGAAGTTAACTTGGTGTCAAAAGGAAGTCAGCCTGGGATCACAAGATTGATTTTTAAAAATCCACACATAGAGAAAAAAATTACTTTAAAATATTGTAATTTTCTTTAAAGTACTTCGGCATGGACAATATGATATAAATGTATAGGGGTGTGTGTGTGTGTGTGTGTGTGTGTGTGTGTGTCTGCACGCGCGCGTGTTCATGTTAGTTTAAGCTACGCTTAAGGGGAAGTCAGCTTCTTTAATCAGGAACTTGCTCTTCAAGAGTGGTCAGTTAACTTTTAACCTAAAGGCCACATAACAGAGTCAGCTACTACAAAGTCTTCTCTGTACATATCTTGATCAGTAGGAAAGGCTTTGCTAGTTAGCAAAATGAATGGCAAAAATAGGTTTTCATCTGTAAAATCAGTGGCCTACTAAGCAGTATAATGGATTTGAGAAATTGACTCTTTCTTCACAAAGAAAACACCAAGCCCAGTCAGTTTTATAGGCAAGTCTACTTATTTAAGAAATAGATCATTCTGATTTTATATAAACTTTTCTAGAGAATAGAGAAAAAGCATTACTGCCCAACTCATTTCTGAGGCCAGTATAACTTCAATTTAAAAAACTAGCAAGAATAGTATGCTTTAAAATCAGGAAAAAGACAAAGGTGCCACTATCACCATTTCTATTCAGCATGTCCTAGTCAGCACAATAAAACAAGAAAAAGAAATTCAAGTCGTAAGGATTGAAAGAGAGGAAATGAAGCCATTATTATTTTATTATATTATGGTCTTTATAGTAAACTGAAGAGAATGGACAAACAAGTTATTAAATATAATATGAAGAGTTTAGTTTACATATTGACATAAGATCAATATACAAAAGTCAACTGCATTCTATTCACTAGCAATACTCAATTAGAACATTTCATTTTTAAAAAGACACCATTTAATAGTAACAAAAATTTTAATGAACCTAGAAACAAATCTAACAAAAGATATGCAAGCCCTATACACGTAAAATTGTGTAACTGTACTGAAATACATTAAAGAAGACTTAAATAAATGTAGTGATATTATATGTTTAGAGCAGGAAGGCTTAACCTTAAAATGTCAAGATTTCACATAATGATCTATCAATTTAATGCAGCTCCAATCAAAATCCACAACATGGGGGCAAGTTTTTGTAAAAAATGAAAACCAATTCTAAAATTTGTAAGAAAGAGCAAAGAATATCCAAGACACTTACGAAGAAAAAGACTGAGAAGAGACTTTTTCTAACAGACATAAAGACTTATTATAAAGCTATAGTGATTAAGATAATTATATTATTGGCATAGTAACAAATTAACCAATAGAACGAAATACAGAGCCCAGAAATAGAACCATACATATGAGGAACTTTAATATATTACAGAGGTGGCATGGCAGAGCATTGGGAAAAAGAGACTATTCAGTGACAAAAAAAAAAAAAAAAAAAAAGGCTATTTATATGGAATAAAAATGAACATAAAAATAAAATACCATAAAAATCATTCCTGAGTAGATTAATAATTTGAATACGAAAAGAAAAAATTTTTAACTTTTAGAAGAAAATATAAGTGACTTTTTTGTAATTTCAGAGTAAGGAAAGATTTTAAAATAAAATCCAATCTGACCAAAACCAAAAAACCAAACCCACTGCAGTTGAGTCAATTCTAACTAATAGCAACCCTATAGGACAGGGTAGAACTGTCCCATAGAGTTTCCAAGGAGAGGCTGGTGGATTCAAACTGCCAATCTTTTGGATAGCAGCCTGAGCTCTTAACCACTGTACCACCAGGGCTCAATAAAGCTGTCCAGGTCATTAAAAACAAAGAAAGACTGAGAAACTGTTACAAACTATAGGGTACCAAGGGAATATGACAACAAAAAGCATTGTGGTTTCCTGGATAAGATCCTAGAAGAGAAGACAACATTAATGGAAAAACATGAAAACTCTGAATAAAGTCTGAAGTTTATTTAACAGCAATGTACCAATATTGGTTTCTTATTTATTTTTAACAAATATACCACACTAATGTAAGATAACATAGTTAGTGTTGTTAGGTGCCGTCAAGTTGATTTCAACACATAGCAAACCCATGTGTCAAAGTGAAAATGCCTTATAGGGTTTTCTAGGCTGTAATGTTTATGGGACTAGATTGCCAGGTCTTTTCTCTCACAGAGCCACTGGGTGAGTTTGAACTACCAATCTTTGATTAGCAGTCAAGCGCTTAAACATTGCGCCAACAAGTCTCCCTAAGATAACATGATGGATCACTTAAAAAAACTATTAAATCTAATAAATGAGTTCAGCAGGGTTGAAGGACACAAGACGAATATACAAAAATTAGTTGTATTTCACTTCCAGGCAACATGGTGCTATAGTCAGAAGCACCACGCCATCCTTCCACAGCAAAGATCCAAAAAATTAAGTCAAACAGAGTCACACGTCAATCCTGAAACCCTAAGCATCAAATGAAGAGATAAAGAACTCAGCCAAGCACCGAATGGAATAAGAAACTGACCGAGAACAGATAGCAAGGAGAGATGCATGCAGAGGTCCCCTATCAGCTATCACAGCACGGATCCACCATCTTGGACTCCTATTGGAGATCAGCGAACAGGAGGTATGAGAAAGCAGCTTCACGGAGCTTCCAGCAGGAGACAGAACAACCAGTAACCAGAGATATACGCTTTCCCACCCCTCACCCTTCTTCACCCCCCACTCAGCCTCCTCTGCTGGCCACAGTCTCTTAGCCAGGAAGCACCAGCTTCACCCTGGTGTTGCTTAGATTCCACCTGCCCGCACTGGCCAGCTCTCTGAGTGCCTTTTGTTGACTGCTGGTGTTGCTTTTTTCTACTTCTTTAGATTTCTTCCTTACCTCTCACCACCTCCTCCTCTTTTCTCTCAAATACCTGGCTCCGTGTGCCATCTTTACTCCTTCCTGAAAGTCTGTGAAACACCGCTCGACTGTGAAACTGCTTCCGGCCCATGCTGCCACCCTGGTGGGGCCCCCGGGGCTTTTTGTTCATTAGCTCTGATTGGTTCTGTTTTGACTTGTTTGTTTTATTTTCCTTTTCTTGGTGTGGGAGCCCCTTCTAGCCAGACAGTATGGTGTGGCTTGGAAGCTACTCCCTTACTCTGTGCAGATGCACAGGGACATCACTGGGGGCATTTCTTTTTTCTTGTTTTTTTTTTCTTTGTTTTGTTTTCCTCTTTCTCTTATTCGCTTCTTGTCTTTCTTCATTTCCAGTTTCTTGATTTATTCATTTTTTTCATTTTTTTTCATTTTTTGTTTTTCCCCATTTATCAGTCTCTCATCTCTCCACCCCAATAGCAAGCTCCTTTAGCACTCTTTTTTGTTTGTGCATATGTTTTTGGCTCCTGTTCCTCTCTACTCTCTCTCGTCTTTCCTGTACCCGTCTTAGCTCCACACATCACAATCTACCCTCTCCTTCCTGCCTTCCTGCACCATGCGCTGAACATCACACTACCAAGCAGCACGGGCACGGCCTACCGGAACCTGCCCTGCACTGAATCCTAGACTGCACTGTCAGCCCTAGTATGTGCCACAAACAACCCATCCCTGCAACTCCCCTTCAGCTGGACATGTCCTGTTGTACCATACCTGAGTGACTGACCCTACCCATTGGAGAAGGAGGTGAAAAGTATCATGCTCACAGACAAGCAAACAACAAAGAACACACAGCCTGCCTGGTCAGACATAACCAAATAAAACAAAAAGCAGGATGAAACAAAAAAACTACAATCAGTAAATGAGGAAATTCCTCCTGAATGCCCCAAAGACAGCAGACAATATCAAAACATTTACAAAAACAGGACAGTATGTTTCCAGCAGGCATCCAAAATAAAACACCAGATGACTTTCCAGTAGAAGAAAAGGCACTAGATCTAACTGATAGAGAATTCAAATCTCTAATATTCAGAATTATCCAAGAGTCGAAGCAAAAAGCAGACAAAAATAAGGAAAAAATAAACAAATTCATGGAAAAGGTAGACAAATTCATGGAAAATACAGACCAAAAAATGGAATAATTCAAGAAAATAATACAGGAACAAAATGCTCAAATAAATTCACAACTAGAAATCACACAAAAACAACAATTAGAAATCCAAAAGATAAACACAAGATTTCAGAAATGGACAGTATCATAGAAGGGCTGAGGAGCAGGTTTGAAATGATGCAAGATAGGATCAGTGAAATTGAAGACAAACACTTGGATACAACTCTGAGGAAAAATCAGAAAAAAGAATGAAGAAAAATGAAGAGACCCTGAGAATTATGTGGGATACAATCAAAAGCAAAAATCTGCAAGAGATCAGAGTTTCAGAACAGGGGGAGAAAACAGAAAACACAGAGAGGCTCAT
>NW_004444131.1:3448546-3534228 GCF_000243295.1 Trichechus manatus latirostris
AATGAGAAACTATTTGTTCTGTAAACCTTCATCCAAAGTACGATAAAAAAAAAATATATAAAAAAATTGGTTGTATTTCTACACACTTGCAATGAGCAATCCAAAAATGACATTAAGAAGATAATCCTATTTACAATAGCATCAAAAAGAAAAAAATACTTAGAAACAAATTTAACAACAGAAGTGCAAAACTAGACTCTGAAAACTACAAAACATTATTGAAAGAAATTAATGTAGATCTAAATAATTAAAAAAAAATCTCATGTTCATGGATCAGAAGTCTTAACATTGTTAAGATGGTAATACTTCCAAAACTAATCCACAGATAAGAACCCCAGCTGACTTGTTTGTAGAAATTGACAACCTGATTCTAAAATTCATATGGAAATGAAGGGACCTAGAATAGCCAAAACAATCTTTAAAAAGAAGAAAAAAGCAGGAGGATTCACACTTCCAGTTCCAAAACTTATTACAAAGCAAGGGCAATCATAACGGTGTGGTACTGACACAAGGATAAACATATAGATAAATGGAATAAACTGAGAGTTCAGAATAAACTCACACATCTATTGTCAAATGATTTTTTAATAAGGGTGCCAAAATCATCCAACAGGAAAAGAATAATCTTTTCAACAAATGGTGCTGGGGCAGCTGGATAACCACATGTAAAAGAATGAAGTTGGACCCCTACCTCACACCATATACAAAAATTAACTCAAAATAGATCAAAGTCCTAAATATGAGAGCTAAAACTATAAAACTCTTAGAAGAAAACATGGGGTAAATCTTCATGACCTTAGATTTGACGAAGGGTCCATAGATATAACACCAAAAACACAAGCAACAAAAGATAAAATAGGTAACTTAGATATCATCAAAATTAAAAACTTACGTGCTTCAAAGGACACCATGAAGAAAGTGAAAAAACAATCCACAGAATGGTAGAAAAATTTTGAAAATCCCGTATCTGATAAGGGACTTGAATCCAGAATATATAAAGAACACTTATAACTTAATAATAAAAAGACAACTAAATTTTAAAATGAGTAAAGGATGTGAATAGACATTTCTTCAAGGAAAATATACAAATGACCAATAAGCATATGAAAAGATGCTCAGCGTCATTAATCATCAGGGAAATACAAATCAAAATCCCACTGAGGTACTATCTCACACCCACTAAAAAAGAAACAGTTGCCCTTGAGTCAGTTCCAACTCATGTCGACCTGATTTATCAGAGCAGAACTTTGCTCCACAGGGTTGTCAATGGCTGATTTTTCAGAAATAGATCAGCAGGCCTTTTTTCTATCACACCCACTAAAATAGCTGTAAACAAAAAGTCCGATAATAAGAAGCATTGGTGAGGGTGTGGAGAAATTAAGAACCCGCATATACTACTGATGGGAACGTAAAACGGTTCAGCCACTTTGGAAAACAATCTGGCAGTTCCTCAAACAATTAAACAGAGTTAGCATATGACCCAGAAATTCCACTGCTAGGTTTTTACTCAAAAGAAATGAAAACATATGTCCACGCAAAAACTTGTACCCGAAAGTTTATAGTAGCACTATTTGTAATAGCCAAAAGGCAGAAACAACTAAAATGCCCATCAACTGATGCACAGATAAACAAAATGTTGTATATCCATACAACAGAACACTATTCAACTATAAAAAGGAATGAAGTACTGACACATGCTACAACATGGATGAACCTTGAAAACATCACAAAAAATCACATATTATTCCATTCATATGAAATGCCCAAAACAGAGAAATCAATAGATACAGACAGTAGCTTAGTGGTTGCTAAGAAGTGGAGCAGGGTGGGGATTGGAGGGGGTGGGGGTGCAGAGACACAGAGGGATGTGGGGATGATAGCTGAAGGGTACAAGTTTGCTTTTTAAGGTGATGAAAATGTTCAAAAATTTATTGTAGCAGTAGTTGTACATATCTGTGAATGCACTAAAAACCATTGAGTTGTAGAGTTTAAGTGGGTGAGTTGTATGGTATGTGAATTATATCTCAATAAAGCTGTTCTAAAAAAAAGATAACATTCGATAAAACTTGAAACTGGAGAGGGGTATATGAGCTCTGTACTATCTTTGCAACTTTTCTGTAAATCAAAAATTATTCCAAAGTAAAAAGCTTATTTTAAAAATACAAATATTTTATTATGTAATACAAATACATGTTAAATCTATTTTATCAAAAATATAAATTTATGGAGTTCATATAAATTTATATAAATATTGATAAAATATTGAATAAATACCCTAGAATCTCTAATGATAAAACAAAATATTGATAAACTTGACTACTTTAAAATTAATAACTTTTTTCATCAAAAATGCCTCAAATCACATGTTGAAAATTGTTAAAAACTGGTGATATGTACATGGGGATTCATTATATTATGTGTGGTGTACATGCGTGTGTGTGTGTGTGAGTGTGTGTGTGTGTGTGTGTGTGCACTGGTTGCCATCAAGTTGATTCTGACTCATGGCGACCCCGTGTGTGCAGAGTAGAACTGTGTTCATAAAGTTTTCAAGGCTATGACCTTTCAGAAACAGATATTGTGAACGAATTATCTACTGAGGAAGTACCATACCTAGGACACTCTTGGGAGAAGATTTTGTAGATCAAAACTAGTACCCTGGCCCGAATTTTTCAAATGAGTCACTGAATTGAAGATTTCTCCCAGACTAGTAAATATACAAATCTGCTCAAGATGGGCAATTTAAGTGAGTGCTCCCTGGGCCAGACCTCCTGGAAGGGAGTGGCTCTGCCTTCAGAGGATTTGCTCCTGCCTGGCACTGATCTGTGGACCAGAAAACAGTCCTTCTGATGGCTCAACCTCAGCAAGGCAGTCAAGCTGGTCTTGTTTCAGGTAGCTGTCAAAGGGCTGCAACATGATGACTGAGTGCTCTACTTTCACATAAGGTGAAACCCGTTACCAGTTGCTGTCACGGTGGCTCCGACTCATGGTGACCTCACCTGTGTCAGAGTAGAGCCGTGCTTTATAGCGTTTTCAATGGCTGATTTTTCAGAAGTAGATCAGCAGGGCCTTCTCCCAAGGTGCCTCTGGGCGGACTCGAACTGCCAATCTTTTGGTTAACAGCCGAGCACATTAAGTGTTTACACCACCCAGGGACTCCATAAGGTAAAAAAGGGTGTTCTGATGCAGGATTTGCTGCTGTCCAGTGCACAGGGCTTCTTTCAACAGGGGTCAGATGACACTAGATTTCTCCATGCTTTGGTCCAAGGTTGACCAAACTGACTGCAGGATTCCTCCAGCTCATGATTTGAGCCCATGAGATCTCTTGGACTATATTTAAGTGAAATGTATTCAACTGGTTGCTGAAAAGCCACTCCAAGCCAAATTATTTTCTAAAATTAAATCAGTGTCCATCTTAGATCTGCCAGTTTGTGCATCCCACACCTTTGGAAGGCGCCTCCTCTGGATCATTTCTAGATCTGTTGCCTGAGAGATCTTTCTACGTACCTGTGTCTTGCAGCAACTCAGTTTGGGCACATCACACTCTGCTTTAACCTTGATTTTCTCTTGTTTTTTTTTTTTTTTTTTTAATATAACTGAAACTGTTGACCAACATGAGAATTTGAGCCCCAGTACAAGGACTAGGAAAAAAGCCAGATCTTCTCCTTGCACAAGTGGCAGGTTTCAGGGCTGGAGCTCAGAAAGTACAGATGAGCCTGGAGCATTCTGCTGTCCCAGAAAGTAAGGAAGTGCTCAAAAAATAGACAGGAGCACGTCAGGGGTTCTCCCTGGCCAGATCAGGGAAATTTTGAACATCAAAGTAAATAATGATAGAGATGGATTATAATCCTTAGAGTAGAATAGGAAACTCAAGTCCATACTAACATAAATAAAGTTTCAAACTACCTCCCAATAAAATACCTACTAGTTACAAAGGGAAAAGAGCAACTTTATAGTGCAGAAGATTGGGAAGCACCACCTTAATGAAACAATCAAAATGTACATCACCAGTAATGGGACAAATCAAAACTGTGTGTCACTGTCACTCACCTGTTGCGATGCAATGAGAACATAGCATCACTTTGGTGATATCCTCCCAAAATACATAATCCAGATCAAATGATGAGGATAAGTGGTGACAGGTCCTCCCTGTGGCAAGGGTTAGAGGTCATAGTGCTTCAGCTGGTGCAGTGCTGGCGTGGGGAGGGGATTTCAAGGGCTGATTGCAGGCCTGGCAGCTACTCTGCTCACTCACAGCTGTCCAAAAGAATGGTTTCCCCTGCATATTCTAGCAGTTCACATCTATCACGAGCCTGGTAATTATAGTCTACTATTCACGGAGTATCAGGAAAGAGGGGGAACAGAAAGAATTGCCAGCTGAGAGATCCTCACCATCTCCTCCTGAGCACCAGCTGCCTTTCCAAACAAAGGCTGGATGAGCCTGAGTGGAGAGTGATGGACATCTTGGCCAGCTAGGATCCCTGATGGTAAGAGATTTCATCTGCTCCGGGCCTGCCTCACGCTCATAATCCATCATGTTGAAACACATTCCCTGACGCTTCCCCTACTCAGCATGGGCCACTGGGTAGTTTCAAGTTCCTAGCCTCTCTAGGCACCTTACCTGGGCAGTGCACTTTGTTTTCCCCCAGCTTCCCATTACAAAGGGAAGAAGAATATGTAAGAACTGTTTTCAGGCTCTTGAATCGCTGAAAACTTTAACCACACCAAATGCTGTCCTTAAGGTCACTGTATTCATTTTCTAGGGCTGCTGTAACAAAGTACCACAGACTGGATGACTTAACATATTCTCTCACAGTTCTGGAGGCTATGGGTTCAAAATCAAGGTGTCGCAGGGCCATGCTCTCTCCAAAGACTCTAGGATAAGATCCTTCCTTATCTCTTCCAGCTTCTGGTAGTCCCAAGCGTTGAAGTTAACGTGAGGTCATACTGGAGTAGGTGGGCCCTAGTCCAATATGACTGGAGTACTTATAAAAAGAGGAGAGATACAGACAGAGAGGGAAGATGGTCTCTGCATGTCTCTGTGTCCCTTCTCCTCTTTTTATAAGGACTGCAGTCATTTCAGATTAGGGCCCACCTACTCCAGTATGACCTCAAGTTAACTTGACTATATCTATAAAGATTCTATTTCCAAACAAGGTTACATTCATAGGTATCAGGGGTTAGGACTTCAGCACATCTTTTTAGGGGGCACGATTTGACCCATAATAGTCAGCTTCAGCCTCATTGGAAATGTACTGCACAAACTAGCAAGTCTGGTATTACTGGACCTCAGACGATGGTCCTCATTAGAAGTCAGGCCTTACATCTTTACCTAAATCCAAAGATTTAATCAGTTACGGGCACTGGAGAAAGTTAATGCCAGAACAAATAAGCTGAGCAGATGTGCTATGCATTGGCTAAAGTTTGAATTTCCACTCTCCATTCAGGGTTACTACATGCAAGGAATCAACAACCCGTGATGGCAGTTATTTGTTCTTGCTGATGCCAGAATGCACATGTGTTCTTCTGATGGATCACTTCCATGCAGTTTCAAAGGTGAGAAGCAGGACACAAGAGATGCTTACAGCAAGTAAGGGCAGAATTGTTCAGTCTAGCAAAACTATAGTGTCACAAGCTACTAAACAAAGCTTTCTGGTAAAACTTAACATTTAGCTTTATATTCCAAAGAAGGAGCTCTGGTGGCACAGCGGTTAAGAGCTATGGCTGCTAACCAAAAGGTCAGCAGTTTGAATCCACCAGCCGCCCCTTGGAAACCCTACAGGGCAGCTCTAATCTGTCTTACAGGGTCGCGATGAGTTGGAATCGGCTTGATGGCAACAGGTTTGGTTGTTTGTTTGTTTTTATTCCAAAGGAGGCAATCAAATATAGTGAAAAGAAATTTAGAAGTGAACATACTTCAGTTTTGATCTCGGTTTTGCCAATAACTAGCTGTGTGACCTTGACCAAGTAACATAATTTCATTGAATCTCAAATTCCTTATGTAAAAAGTCAGTTTAACAATGCCTACCCTCTCAGTTTCGCTGTGAGGATTAAGAGTAACATCTCTATAGTGCCTAAAAGCACTGACACCCAAGTAGTTTCCAGACCTTGGTTTCAAACTACCATTTTCCACTGAAAGGAACTAGGACAGTTTAGAGAAATGGCTGGTTCCAGGGCAGGAGCGGGGAAGGAACAGATGAGCTTGGATCATCTTGTTGATTGTGGGCTTGTCCAAAGGACAAAGGAGTTCGCTTGACACGTCTGCCATTGGCCAAATCTTGGACAATTTGAGCATTAAAATAAATAATGATAGTAACAGATTATAACCCATGGAACAAAATAAAATCCACTACTTCATTCTGACGTAAGTAAACAAATGAATAAATAAGTAAGTGAGGGAGAAGGAAAAACTTTTCATTATAGTAACATGCCAACTAAAATGTAGAAGGAATGATGCGGTTAGAAAAGCACCATTTGCAATCATTGTTATAATAATTAATTCCAGTAAGAATAATCGATGGATGCTATATAGTTTCAAATTGCTATTGTAACAAATTACCACAAATTTAGTGGTTTCAAACAATGCAAAATATCGAAATCCAGAGTCAGCAGAGCAGCATCCCTTCTAGAGGTTCTAGGGGGAATCCATTTCCTTGCCTTTTTCAGCTTCTAGAGGTTGCCCACACTCTTTGGCTCCTGACCCCACATCACTCCAACCTCTTTTCCATCACTGAATCTCCTTCTCACTCTTTATCTTCCTGCCTGTCTCTTATAAGGCCCCTCGTGATTATATTGGGCCTACGCAGATAATTCAGGATAGTCTCTCCATCTCAAGATCCTTAACTTAACCACACCTGCAAAGTCCCTTTTTCCATGTAAGATAACATATTCATAGGTTCTAGGGATTACTAACAGTAGATTAACACAGCCTTGGTGATAGCACTGATGCCAGAGACTGCATGATAGAATTTTGCAAGACCAATGACTTGTTCATCAGAAACACTTTTTTAACAACACAATTAACAACTATACACGTGGACCTTACTGGACAGATTAAACAGGAATCAAACTGGCTGTACCTGTGGAAAGAGACAATGGAGAAGTTCAGTATTATCAGTCAAGACAAAGCCAGGGGCTGACTGTGGAACAGACCATCAATTGTTCATATGCAAGTTCAAGTTGAAGCTAAAAGAAATCAAAGCAAGTCCACAAAAGCCAAAGTACAAACGTGAATACATGCCGCCTGACCTTAGAGACTGTCTCAAGAATAGATGTGATGCACTGAACACTAATGACTGAAGACCAGAAGAGTTGTGGGATGACATCAAGGACATTACACATAAAAAAAAATTCATTAAGAAGACAGAAAATAAGGAAAAGAGCAAAACAAATATCAGAAGAGACTCTGAAACTTGCTCTTAAGCACTGAGTAGCTAAAGTAAACAGGAGAAATGATGAAGTAAAAGAGCTGAACAGAAGATTACAAAAGGCAGCTTGAAAAGAAAAGGTAAAGTATTATAATGAAATGTGCAAAGACTTGGAGTTAGAAAACCAAAAGGGAAGAACACGATCAGCATTTCTCAAGCTGAAAGACTTGAAGGGAAAATTCAAGCCTCAAGTTGCAATACTGAAGGATTCTATGGACAAAAAATAGAATAATGCAGAAAGCATCAAAAGAAAATGGAAAGAATACACAGAGTCACCTTACAAAAAAAATCATTGGTCAATTTCAACCATTTCAGGAGGTAGCATACGATCAAGAACTGCTGGTACTGAAGGAAAAAGTTCAAGCTGCACTGAAGGCATTGGTGGAAAACAAGCCTCTGGGAATTGAAGGAATACCAAATGAGATGCTTCAACAACTGGATGCAAAGCTGGAAGCACTTAGTCATCTATATCAAGAAATTTGAAAGATAGCTTACCTGGCCAACCAACTAGAAGAAATCTATATTTGCGTTCATTCCAAAGAAGGGTGATCAAACGAAATGTGGAAATTAGTAAACAATTATCATTAATACCACATTATAGGCAAAATTTTGCTGATGATAATTCAAAAACAGCTACAGCCATACCTCAAAAGTGAACTGCCAGAAGTTCAAGCTAGATTCAGAAGAGAACCCAAAATGAGAGCTATCATTGCTGATGTCAGATGGATCTTGGCCAGAAGCAGACAATATCAGAAAGATACTTGTGTTTTATTGAATATGTGAAGGCGTTCGACTGTGTGGATCATAAAAAATTATGGATAACATCACAAAGAATAGGAATTCCAGAACACTTCATTGTGCTCAGGTGGAACCTGTACATGGATCAAGAGATAGTCATTAAAACCAGGGCATCCAACTGCCTCCTTCTGGTTCAAACCCTTGCTGACAATTTGCATTTCTAAAAAGTTCCCAGAAAGTTATACATAAGAATTACCTGGAGAGCTTGTTAAAATGTAGATTCCAATTATCTGGGGTAGAAATGAAAATTCTCAGTAACAAGCTTGTTAGAAATGCAAATTTTCAGCAGGGGTTCAAACAAGAATGAACCAGTTCAAAGCTCTGGTTAAAACAGGACAAGGGGATATTACATGGTTTAAAACTGAAAAGGATGTTCTATCCAAAGCGAACTACAGATATAATGAAACCTCGATCCAAATACCAGCAGCATTCTTTAAAGAGATGGAAAAACTAATCACCAACTTCATATGGAAAAGAAAGAGGTCCCAGATAAGCAAAGCATCATGGAAGAAAAGGAAAAAAGTAGGAGGCTTCACACTACTTGATCTCAGAACCTATTATACAACCATGGTAGTCAAAACAGCCTGGTACTGGTACAATGACACATAGACCAATGGAACTGAATCGAGAACCCAGACATAAATCCATCCACCTATGGTCAGCTGATTTTTGACAAAAGGACCAAAACCCATTAAATGGAGAAAAGACAGTCTTTTTAACAAATGGTGCTGGCAAAACTGGATGTTCTTCTGTAAAAAAAGAAGCAGGACCCATACCTCACACTATACACAAAAACTAACTCAAAATGGATCAAAGATCTAAATTTAAAACCTACAGCAATAAAGATCATGAAGAAAGAATAGGGACAAAATAAGGGGCCCTAATACATGGCATAAAGAGAATATAAACCATAACTAACAATGCACAAACACCAGAAGATAAACTAGATAACTAGGTGTTTCTAAAAATTAAACACTTATGCTCATCAAAAGACTTTACCAAAAGAGCAAAAAGAGAACCTACAGACTGGGAAAAACTTTTTAGCGACAACATATCCGACAAGGGTCTAATCTCTAAAATCTATAGAATACTTAAACACTTCAACAACAAAAAGACAAATAATCCAATTAAAAAATGGGTAAAGGATACGAACAGACACGTCACCAGAGGATATTCAGGCAGCTAACGGACACATGAGGAAATGCTCACAAGCATTAGTTATTAGAGAAATGCAGATCAAAACTACAATGAGATGCCATCTCACCCCGACATTACAGGCCTTAATCAAACAGAAAATAATAAATGTTGGAGAGGTTGAGGGGAGATTGGAACTCTTACGCACTACTGGAGGGAATGTAAAATGGCATAACCACTAGGGAAAACGATATGGTGCCTCCTTAAAAAGCTAGCAATCCTACTCCTAGGAATATATCCTATAGAAATAAGGGCGATCACACAAACAGACATACATGTCTTAGTTTTCTAGTGCCACTATAACAAAAATACCACAAGTGGGTGGCTTAAAAAACAAATTTATTCTCTCACAGTTTAGGATGCTAGAGGTCCAAATTTAGGGTGCCAGCTCCAGGGGAAGCCTTTCTCTCTCTGTTTGCCCTGGGGGAAGGTCCTTGTCATCAATCTTCCCCTGGTCTAGGAGCTTTTCAGTGCAGGGATTCCAGGTCCAAAGGACATGCTCTGCTCCTGGCTCTTCTTGCTTCGTGGCAATGAGGTCCCTCTCCTCGCTGCTTGCTTCTCTCTTTTATATCTCAAAAGAGATTTACTCAAGATACAGCCTAATCCTGCAGATCGATTCCTGCCTCATTAACTTAACTGCCTCTAATCCTGCCTTGTTAACATCATAGAGGTTAGGATTTACAACACATAGGGTAATTACATAAGATCACAAAACGGAGGACAACCACACAATGCTGGGAAACATGGCCTAGCCAAGTTGACATATATTTTTGGGGGACACAGTTCAATCCATAACATTCCACCTTTGGCACCCCAAAATTCATGTCCTTGCCACATGTAAAACACATTCACCCCATCATATCATCCCAAAAGTCTTAAATCAACTCCAAGTCCAAATTCCATCCTGGGGCAAAATTCCTCTTTGTCTGTGAAATTTAGAATACAAGTTACCTGCTTCCAAAGTACAATGGTGGAACAAACACAAGGTAGACATTTCCATTGCAAACGGGAGAAACTGGAGGGAAAGAAGGGATAACAGGCATCAAGTAAGTCAGCAGGACAATTACATTAGCTCTCAAGGCTTGAAAATAATCCTCTGTTCTCTGAGACCATTTAGACAATGGCTGTGTCCTCCAGACTCTGGGCAGAGGTCCCTCGGCCCAGGGCTTCAGCCCTACCTTCCAGGCCCACTGGGATGGCAACTCTGCTCCCTCGGATTTGGGCAGCTCCATTCTCCCAGTCTGTCTAGTAGTGACCCCACACCCTCAGCCCCAGCAGGCCCTGTTCTTCTGCCCAACTCACTCAGCTTTGGGCAGCAGATCCGGCCCCATCCCACTGGCACTTGTGAACAGTAGCCCCACACCCCAGAACTCAGTTGGTGAAGAAATGACTCTTTGAAACCCAGCAGGCCGTAGTTCCACCCTTTGAGATCCCAGAGGTTGTGACCCTACTGTCTGAGACCAAGGCAGCTCTGCTCCCTGCGCTCCTTGTCTCTTCAGCTTCTGCTTCCTGATCCCTTGACCTCTTGGCCCCTTGGGCCTCTTGGGCCAGCCCAGCATCTGCCCTGCTGAAGCAAGTGTTCCAAAGCTCTTTAGCTCTACCGATAAGTTCCTGAAGGTACCCCACTCCACCACTAAACCTCAGCCCAAAGGCACTCACCTCTCACTCTGTGGGCTGGCAAGACTAGCTCAACTGATAAGTGCTTGAAGGCAACGTACTCTGCTAGGGAGCCCCCCTGCCTGAAGGTTCTCAGCTCTCTTGCTCTATGGATCAGCTCCCATGCCATCATGCACCAGTCTCCTGGTTCTGCTGCTGCTGTTTCTCTGCTACTGCATCTCACCGTCTGTGCCATGTCCAGTGTTACAACTCTCCTCACTTCCTTCTGAGCCCTCACCAGAATTTCCTGTGACGGTCCACAATTCCACCAACACTCTCTTCAAGGCAATCTGGGCTTTTACTCTTAAGTGCCTTAAAACTTTTCCAGCCTCTACTCATACGCAGTTTCAAAACTGCTTATACATTTTAGTATCTGTTAGAGCAGCACTCTACTCCTGGTACAAAATTCTGTCTCAGTTATCTAGTGCTGCTATAACAGAAATACCACAAGTGGATGGCTTTAACAAACAGAAATTTAATCTCTCAGAGTTTAGGATGCTAGAGGTCCAAATTCAGGGTGCCAGCTCCGGGGGAAGCCTTTCTCTCTCTGTTGGCTCCAGGGGGAGATCCTTTTCATCAGTCTTCCCTTGGTCTAGGAGCTTCTCAGCACAGGGGCCCCAGGTCCAAAGGACATGCTCTGCTCCTGGATCTTCTTGCTTGGTGGCAATGAGGTCCCTCTCCTCGCTGCTCGCTTCTCTTTCATATCTCAAAAGAGACTGATTCAAGATACAACCTAATCCTGTAGGTTGATTCCTGCTTCATTAACATAACTGCCTCTAATTCTGCCTAACATCATAGAGGTTAGGATTTATAACACATAGGGTAGTTACATCAGATCACAAAATTGAGGACAACCACACAATACTGGGAATCATGGCCTAGCTAAGCTGATATACATTTTTTGGGGAAACAATCTATAAGAATATGCATATCTATGTTCAATGCAGCATTATTCACAATAGCATAAAGATGGAAATAACCCATGTGCCCATCGACAGTTGAATGGAAAAATAAATTATGGTACATACACACAGTGGAATACTATGCAATGATAAAAAACAACGATGAATCCATGAAACATCTCACAACATGGATGAATCTGGATGGCATTTTGCTGAGTGAAATAAGTCAGTCACAAAAGGACAAATATTGTATGAGACCACTATTATAAAAAAACAAGAAAATGTTTACATGTAGAAAAAAACCATCTATGTTGGTTATGAGGGTGGGATGGGGAAATCACTAAATAATAGACAAGTGTTAACACTGGTGAAGGGAAAGGCAACGCACAGTATAGGGGAAGTCAGCACAACTTGACCAAGCCAAAGTCATAGAAGCTTCCTAAGAAACCAAACCCGTAGTTGTCAAGTTGATTCCAACTCATAGGGACCCTATAGACAGAGAATAACTGCCCCATAAGGTTTCCAAGGAGCAGCTGGCACATTGAAACTGCCGACCCTTTGCTTTTAACCACTGCGCCACCAGGGCTCCAGAAGCTTCCTAGACATATCCAAATACCTTGAGGGACCAAGTTACTGGGGCTGAGGGCTGGGGACCATGGTCTCGGGGGACATCTAGGTCAACTGGCATAACATAATTCATAAAGAAAATGTTTTACATCCTACTTTGGTGAGTGGTGAACATAATTCATAAAGAAAATGTTTTACATCCTACTTTGGTGAGTGGTGTCTGGGGTCTTAAAAGTTTGTGAGCGGTCTTCTAAGATACATCTATTGGTTCCATCCTGTCTGGCGCAAAGGAGAATGAAGAAAACCAAAGTCACAAGGAAAATATTACTCCAAAGGACCACATGGACCACAACCTCCACCAGTCTGAGCCCAGAAAAACTAGATGGTGCCTGGCTACCTACTAATGGCTCCAACAGGGATCACAATAGAGGATCCTGGACAGAGCAGGAGAAAAATGAAGAGCAAAATTCAAATTCACAAAAAAAGACCAGACTTACTGGTCTGACAGAGACTGTAGGAACCTCTGAGACTATGGCCCCCAGACACCATGCTAAGTCAAAACTGAAGCCACTCCTTAAGTCCACCTTTCAGTCAAAGATTGTTGTTCTTGTTAGTGCAATTGAGTCAGCTTCAACTCAAAACAACCCTGTATACAACAGAATGAAACACTGCCCAGTACTGTACCATCCTCATGATCATTGCTATGCTTGAGCTCATTGTTGCAGCCAGTGTGTCAGTCTATCTCTTTGAGGGTCTTCCTCTTTTTTGCTGACCCCTACTTTACTAAGCATGAGGTTCTTCTCTAGGGACTGACCCCTCCTGGTAACATGTCCAAGGTATGTGAGACAAAGTCTCTTCATACTTGCTTCTAAGGAGCACTCTGGCTGTACTCCTTCCAAGACAAATTTGTGTGTTCTTCTGGCAGTTCATGGTATATTCAATATTCTTTGCCAACAACATAATTCAAAGGCATCAATTCTTCTTTGGTCTTCCTTTCATTGCCCAGCTTTCACATGCATATGAAGCGCTTGAAAACATCCCTCTGTAAGATGGATTGACACAGTGACTGCAACAATGGATTCAAACCTACCAGTGATTGTGAGGATGGCACAGCACCAGACAATGTTTCATTCCGTTATCATAAGGTCTCAAGGAGTGGGAGTCAACTCAACGGCAACTAACAACAATAACAACATGATAATTCTATGTTTTGACATCTTTGCTTTTTAACACTTTAAAGAGGTGTTTTGCAGCAGATTTGCCCAATGTAATATGTCATTTGATTTCTGAAATGCTGCTTCGAAGGGCATTGATTGTGGATCCAAATAAAATAAAATCCTTGACACCTTCAATATTTTCTCCATTTATCATGATGTTGCTTTGATGTTACTTGATCAAAGATGTCACTTTGAGGACTAACATGTGCCTGGCCCAAGTCATAATATTTTCAATCGCTTCACATGCATGCAAAAGCTGGGCAATGAATAAGGAAGACCAAAAACCTTTTTATGGTAATATACCAAATACGATAACTCAATGTCTTTGAATTATGGTGTTGGCAAAGAATATTGAATATACCATGAACTTCCAGATGAACAAACAAATGAGTCTTCAAAGAAATACAACCAGAATGCCCCTTAGAAGCAAGGATGGTGAGACTTCATCTTGCTTACTTTGGACATGTCATCAGGAAAGACAAGTTACTAGAAAAGGACATCACATTTGGTCAAGTAGAGGGTCAGCAAAACAAAAAAGGAAAACCCTCAAACTGATTTATTGACAAATACAGCCTTAACAATGGGCTCAAACATATCAAAGATCATGGAGATGGTGCAGATCTAGGCAACATTTCATTCTGTTGTACTTAATGTCACCATGAGTCAAAGCTTACTTGACAGCAATTGTTATGGATTGAATTGTGCCCCCGTAAAATAATGTGTTATAAATGCTAACCTCTATGTCTGTGGTTATAATCCCATTTGTGAATGAATTGTTTTTATTATTTTAATGAGGTAGGATTAGTATAGCATGTGTCTTGAGTCAATCTCTTTTGAGACACAAAAGAGATTAAACAAGGGAGCCGAGCAGAGATGGGGTAAGATAGATGCCAGGACACATGGAGATCTCCAAGGAACCAGGAAGCAGAAGCTGAAGAGACAAGACCTTCCTCCAGAGCTGACACAGAGAGAAAGCTTTCCCCTTGAGCCAGTGCCCAGAATTTGGACTTCTAGCCTCCTAAACTGTGAGAAAGTAAATTTCTGTTTGTTAAAGCCACCCATTTGTGGTATTTCTAACAGCACTAGATAACTAAGACAACAACTAACAATAACAACAAAATCAGGGAGTAAGTTGCCCTCAGTTCTCTTTCTTCTGGAAAATCAGGGTAGCGTTAGTTGCTTTGAGTCTCACATAAGAAATTTCTCTAGGGATTCTAGAGATTCCTTTTACTTGGCTCATAGAGGGAGCATTTATACTCTAATCTGGAGAACTGAGATTGCTCCTTGGGTATTTCTGCTGCCCATTACAGAAAAAAGGTATTTCTTCTAAGCCAAAAACAAACAGAATTAGGGTCTGGATTCAAAAGCAAACTTTTCTCTTTAAAAAAGTCTTCCTTTGCCTATAGTCATTAGAAGCAAAGTATGAGCCTCTTTGGCAGTAATTGATCTGGTTCTAACAAATGATATTTCCCAGTAGGACTTTAGGGAGCTAAAGTGTGTACCATTGGAAACCACCATAAATGAGGAATGCTTAGCTTTCAGGAAAGAAGTTGTGAAGAATTACCATATAGCAGTGGGATTAAATTTATTCTCTCCTGCTCCAGAGAACAAAACTAGAACCAATGAGTTGGCTTGGGCATGAGACATAAGAGGAGCTAGGTAGGGAAGAGGTTGATGGAGAAGTGGAACCAGGGAATACAAAAACAGATGTAACTAGTCTGACTGCAGCAAGAGCTTCTAGGCATCCCAAAGCCCAGTTTCAGAGAATATTACTAAATCAGGTAATCTCTGGAACCAGGAGTTCCAATCCAGCAAGGCACAACAGCAAGGGCTGCCAGGGCAGCAGTTCAAAGGTCCTTCCTGAAAGTACTCAGTACTCAGTTCCCCCCGAGTGTGGGAGCAGAAAACAGGAAGAAGGTATGATACCAGCACCCCATCACTCCCTGGGGTTCTGGACAAGGCCCCAATCTTAAGGGAAGCTGGGTAACCAAACAGAAACTAACAAAAACTAACTAACCAAACAGCTCAATGGACTTGGCCAATGGGAATGGGTGGAGAAGCATAAGGATTGCTATGGTTTGAGGTAGCTTTGTGGGTAGCCAGGATGCACCAGGGCCTTGCTATGCTGTCAGAGAAAGTGGTCTGGCAGTGCATGTGGGTTTGGGGAATGGAATGCAGTGTGAGGAGTTGGGGAAGATGGAGGGAGAGGCAAAACAACAGGACTGACTGCAGACGCTACCTAAGGAGGTAGTAATGACTTTAATGTCAGAAGAGTTCATGCAGAGATCAGATTCATACTAGGGTTTAAACAAAGCTTTTCCTCTTCCTGTATTATTTATAGTGTGTACCTTACTTTATATGTAGACATGATGCTACATACTTACCATTAATAGAGGTCTTTGAATGTTTTTTTCAGTAGCTGGTGGATTTGCTCTAGTCTTCCTCATTTTCTCTTGGTACGTGAGGGTCAAAACTGAGCATTTAGAGTAAAATGCAGCACAGCTGGAAGCGAAGATTGTATGCAGGGAACAGTGACATTTATAGGTGCACAATGGATTGAATACAAAACTTAGTCTATCTTCAAATAAGCTAAACAACAAAATACCTGTGTGGAGACACTTGGTTTTTTGTTTATGTATATATTCTTCACCTTTTAAATGGTGATTCTTTGAGAACTATTTTCTCTAAGCCTTTGTAAGGGACACTTGGAAAACTTTTTGTTTAATTAACTTTTATACCAAAACTACCATTTACCAGTTGCCATTGAATTGGTTTTGATTCATGGTAACCTCGTGGTTGTCAGAGTGGAACCATGCTCCATAGGGTTTTCAATGGCTGATTTTTTTTGAAGTAGGCCACCAGAACTTTTTTCTGAGTTGCCTCTGGGTGGACTCAAACCTCCAACCTTTCAATTTGCAGCTGAGAGCGTTAACCATTTGCACCACCCAGGGCTACTCCTTACACCAAAGTAGAATCTAATTAAAACAAAACATATCAAACATAAAGAGCTCATTAAAATAAATTTTTAGCTAATCCATTTAAATTACTTATAAAGGGAATTAAGAGCAAGCTACAGTCAACATATAACTAAATGCTGGGTATCAGTGATTATCATAAAAATGAACATATACACCGAAGGCAAAGCAAAGCAGAAAGTGAAAACTTCAAAAAGAGAAGGGCTTACCCTAACTCTGAGTTCACATCACACTTCATTGTATTTTTCAAGTGTGTTTTCAAAAACACAGCACTCTAATAGCTGTGTTCAGCTGTGTCCCGTAAGATTCTTCAGTTGGCCAAATACTTGCCCTTTTTTGAGTCGTCCCTGGCAGTTTTGATGGTCTAGCAAGGAAGAAAATAAAACAAGTGGTCATCTGTCTACTCCTTCCCTACCTTTATTTCTGCAACCCAAAGAATCCCAGGTTGGTTGCTTCAAGGACTTCCAAATGATCTCAGGGCTTCCAGGCCTAACCAGATACCAGGTGTAAGATTGGATTAAACTACCGAGTCCTGAGGCTGATCTGACTTTTCTAGAACTAAGGGAGACCTCCTAAGAAGTGCAAACTGACTGTCTTCATTTAGATATGGGGATCAATTCCAGTGTGAAAAAGAGCAGAAAGTTGGGGTGGTTGGCTATGGACACCTCTTCCTTGACTGGCTCACTTCCCTGCTTCGTGGAATAGTGGAGATGGCGGCCTCAACCAGGGTCAAACACAATTTACAAATGAAGAAAGACTGCATGTACCTTCCTGACTTCTTATACCACATAGTTCCAAGTGTTCACCAAGCCCTTTTAACAAGTGGTTGGGAGTTCTAGTCTTTCTTGGCTGCCAAAATTTAGAGACTGTTATTTTAAAACGTACCATCTAAACAAGGTGCCTCAGATTATTTATCTCATAGGGTAGCATTGATTTGAATTTAGTCACTTCAGCAGTATATAAACTAAAATGCTAAGACAGCTTTTTTTTTTTCTATTCAGCATTCAACTTTTCCCTTCACATCAGAATACTTCCACTGCATTGCTGACCTCCTTAGATCACGTTGTTAGGTGTAGGTACCATTTATGCTAAGCCGGTTTTGTTTCAGCTAAAGTAGATTGTTGCATATCACGTCTGTACTTTCTTCCCTAAAAGATAAAACAAACAAAACTTACCTACTTAAGGGAGTTTAGGCTCCCAATATAGGATTGAGTGCTATGCGAGGAGTAGTCACACAAGCTAGTTCATACCTAAATAGGGCTGGTTATAGAAGTCACAGAAAATTTTTACCTTTTTCCTACAACACCAAAGTTCTCCCAGGGAAAATATTAATCTGGCCATACAGGATGAAAATAGCAAACCACTAACTTCATTAACTTTTCCACAAGTTGGTTCTCAAAGGCTCCTTCCTTTTGCTGATAAATGGTATCTTTAAGCTCTCCAGGAGGAGGATGCAAAACATTATTTATTTCTCCTTCAAAGGTGGTGCTTAACCAGTTAACAGAGACTTGTAAATATAAGAAATAATCATATGGCAGGTTTAATTTTGGCTCAATTACCTTACTTCTGTAAATATGTCCTAACCTCAAAATGGGGTAAGACCACTCACTGAAGTACAGAAAGAATGTATATAAATGACCAAAATTCTCATCCCTTTTAATACTTGTCTATCATTGAAAATATAGTATATTCATGTGCTAGTAATTGTTTATTACTCTTTAGTCATATTTAACCTGAACATTGTGCTAATTCACGGGCTAAAGATTCAAAGAAATGAGAAAGGATCAAAAAGCCTATACTGACTGCTTTCTAAGATTCAGAATCAGGGCATCTAGTTCAGTAGTTCCAGATCAGCATAATCTGCCTGCTCCACTTGGATATCTCAAAGGCTCAGGAGCAACGTGTCTAAAACCAAGCCCACTATCTTCCTTCTGGTGAATGGCATCAGGTGTGAAAGCCAAACATCTCCATGTCCTCCTTGAGTCATCCCTTTCGTCACTCCCTCATTCTAAACCATTACTGAGTCATGTCAATTTTATCGCCACTGCCATTATTGTTCACCTGCAGTGGCTAAAAGCTCGGCGCTAACCAAAAGGTCAGTAGTTCAAATCCACCAGCTGCTCCTTGGAAACCCTATGGGGCAGTTCTACTCTGTCCTGTAGGGTTGCTATGAGTCAGTTTTGGCTCAACGGCAACGGGTTTGGTTTGGTTATACTGCTGCCAAGAGGCAGTGGTTGTTCAGCGGCAGAATTCTTGCACTCTGTACAGGAGACCTGGGTTTGACCCTCAACCAGTGTACCTCATGTGCAGCCACCACTCATCTGTCAGCGAAGGCTTGCATGTTGCCATAATGCTGAACAGGTTTCAGCAGAGCTTCCAGACTAAGATGGACTAGGAAGACACACCTGGCAATCTACTTCCAAAAATCAGCCAATGAAAACCCTATGGATTATATCAGGGAGCATTTCGTTTCCATTGTACATGGGGTCACCATGAGTCAGAGGCTGAATCAACAATAACAAAGCAGCTCTCTGGCCGGCAGTCAACAGTGTCTCATATATGTAAATAATTCAGTTAACAAAAGACCATTTTCTCTTCTATACTTTATCCCCTTGACAATGGTTTTAACTCTGTACTGAGATCTCTTCCAAGTCTAACATTTGTAATCACAGGACAGTATGAAAGTAATCTTTGTTCCAATTACTTTTTCTAAATCTCACAATAATAAAAGCATCCTAGAAATGGAAAACAAAAACAAAAGCCAATAACATACTACTGCAAAATCTCCTAACTAATTTCACACTATCCATTATTAGTCCTCAAGAGTCCATTCTTCACATGATATCAAGTTATCCATTTTTTACTGAAACTTGCAAACATTTTTATGAAATAGGTCACAACACCAAAAAGGAAGAGAAATAAACATTATTTATATATAATTAAATAAAATATATATATATATCCCATATATTTTACACAAATAAAATGCACCTTCTGCATTTGTTTGGCTGGCTGTGCCCTCCCCCAACAAACACAGAAGGCATGCATTATTTGCGTAAAAATATTGTATATATACTCACACACACATAACAGGTACATTATAAAGCATAATAAAATGAATATTCATGTACCCAACCCTCAAATTAAAACATTACCATCAATTATTTTTCAATGCAAATATAACCAAATCACATCTCTGCTTAAAATCCACACAATTTAGCCCTACTGGTCTTCCAAATCCTAGATTCCGGCTGCTATTTCTTACTTCAAGATCTTCACTGTTACTTCTGTTTATTCTCACCCACCTTCATTCTCTTTGTCTTTTTAACTTCTCTTATGCAATCTTCCTCATAGTACCCAGGATTTTCCTTCATAAGCACTTACCACATTTGTAATGGCATATCCATGACTGATTGCTGCAAAACTAAAAGTTTGTGGACACAGACCACATCTTTTTTGCTCATGAGTGCAGCTTTTATGCCCAGCATAATACACTGGCACCATTTTTTTTCTGGGTAAAGAAAGGAAGAGGAATTACCTGAGTTGTGAATGGGGGTGGGGAAAAGAAAAAAACCTCATAGAATTTCCTAGGTAGTACAGCCATTGCATAGGATAATGATCATTTCTCCCCATCAGCAAATCTACCGTTAATGAATTCTGGCTATGGGTCTGTACATCTCATATAAGGATTAATTGCTTTGGTGTTAGTTAAGCTTCATCAGCATAGGAATCTTCAACCAGTGGGTCTCATCATATTAGTTTCCACTCATTTAGCTATGGCCCATGTGCGATAGACCTTAGGACTAGTATTTTAAAAATTTGCATCTTTACTTGGCCCTTGTTCAACCAAGACTTCTTCCCAGGAACTAAAATTTAAGAGCTGAATAAATTATCCACTGCTACTGTACAGCTCAAAATATCTTTAAATAACAGGTTTGCTTTAAGTATTACACTGTGAAATAAATGTTCTATAGTTGTACATGTGATGTGAATGTTAAATTCACAAATATCCTTTGCCATGAATTAGCTGTAAGCCAACTCCCTTAACCATGTATATTTACAATATTCTTTTTTTTAAATTATTTTTTCCCAAACAAAAATTTATACATACATTGTCAGGTGACTCTAATTGCTCTCCCCATAATGTGACAGCACACTCCTCCTTTCCACCCCTAATTCCCCAAGTCCATTCAACCAGCTACTAACTCTCTCTGCCTTCCCATCTCACCTCCAGACAGAAGCTACCTGTTTAGTCTCTTGTATCTACTTGAGCTAAGAGGCACACCCCTCACTAGTATCACTTTATGTCCCACAGTCCAGTCCAATCCCTCTCTGAAGAGTTGGCCTCGGAAATTATTTTAGTTCTGCGTGGATAGAGAATCCAGGGGCCATGCTTTCCAGGGTTCCTCCAGTCTCAGTCGGACCATTAAGTCTGGTCTTCTTACTAGAATTTGAGTTCTGCACCCCAGCTTTCTCCTGCTCCATCTGGGACTCTCTGCTGTGTTCCCTGTCAGGGCAGTTACTGGTGGTAGCCAGGCACCATCTAGTTCTTCTGGTCTCTGGTTTATGTGGCCTTTTCTGTCTCTTGGGCTAATACTTTCCTTGTGTCTTTGGTGTTCTTCATTCTCCTTTACTCCAGGTGGTTGGGACCAGTTGATGCATCTTAGATGGCCACTTGCAAGCTTTTAAGACCCCAGATGCCACTCACCAAAGTAGGGTGCAGAACATTTTCTTAATAAGTTTTGTTATGCCAATTGACTTAGATGTCCTCAGAAAGCATGGTCCCCAGACTCCTACCCCTGCTATTCTGTCCCTCAAAGTGTTTGATTGTATTCAGGAAACTTCTTAGCTTTGGTTTAGTCCAGTTGTGCTGACTTCCCCTGTAGTGTGTGCTGTCCTTCCCTTTACCTAAGATAATTCTTATCTACTATCTAGTTAGTAAATAACCCTCACCCTCCCTCCCTACCCTCATAACCATCAAAGAATGCTTTCTTCTGTGTTTAAACCCTTTCTTGAGTTCTTATAATAGTGGTCTTATACAATATTTGTCCTTCTGTGACTAAATTCACTCAGCATAATGACCTCCAGATTCCTTCATGTTATGTTTCACGGCATCATCATTGTTCTTTATTGTTGCGTAGTATTCCATTCTGTGGATATACCATAATTTGTTTATCCATTTGTCCGTTGATGGGCACCTAGGTTGTTTCCATCTTTTTGCTATTGTGAACAGTGCTGCGATGAACACGAGTGTGCATATATCTATTCATCTGACGGCTCTTATTTCTCTAGGATATATTCCAAGGAGCGGGATAGCTGGATCGTATAGTACGTCTATTTCTAGCTTTTTAAGGAAGCGCCAAATTGATTTCCAAAGTGGTTGTACCATTTTACATTCCCACCAACAGTGTATAAGTGTTCCAGTCTCTCCACAACCTCTCCAGCATTTATTAGTTGGTGTTTTTTGGATTAATGCTAGCCTTGCTGGGGTGAGATGATATCTCATTGTAGTTTTGATCTGCATTTCTCTAATGGCTAATGATCATGAACATTTCTTCATGTGTCTGTTAGCCACCTGAATATCTTCCTTGGTGAAGTGCCAGTTCATATCCTTTGCCCATTTTTTAATTGGGTTATTTGTCTTTTTGTTGTTGAGGTTTTGCAGTATCTTGTAGATTTTAGAGATTAGACACTGATCAGATTTGTCATAGCCAAAAATTTTTTCCCAGTCTGTAGGTTATCTTTTGACTCTTTTGGTGAAGTCTTTTGATGAACATAAGTGTTTAATTTTTAGGAGCTCCCATTTATCTAGTCTCTCTTCTGATGCTTGTGCATTGTTACTTATGGTTTGTATTGTGTTTATGCCATGTATTAGGGCTCCTAACGTTGTCCCTATTTTTTCTTCCATGGTCTTTATCATTTTTGATTTTATATCTAAGTCTTTGATCCATTTTGAGTTAGTCTTTGCGCATGGTGTGAGGTTTGGGTCTTCTTTCAGTTTTTTGCAGATGGATATCCAGTTATGCCAGCACCATTTGTTAAACAGACTGTCTTTTCCCAATTAACAGACTTTGGGCCTTTGTCAAATATCAGCTGCTCATAGGTGGATGAATTTATGTCTCGCTTCTCAATTCTGTTCCATTGGTCTATGTATCTGTTGTTGTACCAGTACCAGGCTGTTTTGACTACCATGGCGGTATAATAGGTTCTAAAATCAGATAGTGTAAGGCCTTCTACCTTGTTCTTCTTCTTGAGTAATGCTTTACTTATTCAGGGCCTCTTCCCTATACTTACAATATTCTAAATATCTTAAAGAACCTAAAATATGAAGTGTTTATTATCACAGATTATTTAACTAGAAACAAAGTTTTATTCTGAAAAGTCAGAGAAACTGTACTTTATGTATAAAATGAAGTTATTTTTATCTTACAGGCCATCCTATCTATATTATAATGAAATGTGCAAAGACCTGGAATTAGAAAACCAAAAGGGAAGAACATGCTGAGCATTTTTCAAGCTGAAAGAACTGAAAAAATTCAAGCTTCCAGTTGCGATACTGAAGGAGTCTACGAGGAAAATATTGAGCAATGCAGAAAGCATCAAAAGATGGAAAGAGAGACTTCTGGCAACATGGTGCTCTAGGCAGAAGCACCACACCATCTCTCCACAGCAAAGATCCGAAAAACTAAGCCAGAGAGAACAGCAATCCTGAAACCCTAAAACATCAAATGAAGAGATAAAGACCTCAGCCAGGCACCAAATGGAGTGAGAAACTGACAGAGAACAGAGACAGAGGAGAGATTTCATGCAGAGGTCCCCTATCAGCTAACGCAGTGCAGATCTGCCATCTTGGACTCCTATCGGAGACCAGCGAACCGGGGGTATGAGAAAGCAGCTTCACAGAGCTTCCAACAGGAGACAGAACAATTGGTAAACAGCGATATATGCTTTCCCACCCTCCACCCTTCTTCACCCCCACTCGGCCACCTCTGCTTCCCGCGGCCACAGCCTCTTGGCCAGGAAGCACCAGTTACTTGGATTCCACCCACCCGCACTGGCCGACTCCCTGAGTGCCATTTGTTGGCTGCTGGTGTTGCTTTTTTCCTCTTCTTTTGATTTCTTCCTTACCTGTCACTACTTCCCCCTCCTTTCGCTCAAATACCTGGCTCCGGGCACCATCTTTGCTTCTTCCTAAGGAGCTGTGGAGCTCCGTTTGAGAGCAGAACTGCTTCCTGGTCTGTGCTGCCACGCTGGTGGGACCCCAGGGCTTTTTTGTTTTTTTTTTCTTTTCTTGAGTTGGAAGACCATTCTGGTTGGGCAGTGCTGCGCGGTTCGGGACCTACCCCCTCAGCTTGCACAGACATGCAGAGGGATCCCTCAGGGCATTTCTTTTAGCATGGGGTATTTTTTTTTTTTTCTGTTTTTTTGGGGGGGGTTTCTTGTTCTTTTTTTTTTTTTTCCCTTTTTGTCTTTCTTCATTACTCAGTTTCTTGTCTCTCTATACCTTCCTTCTCTTCCTGTCCCCTGAAAACCTGATGCTGAGTGACACCTCTACGCCTCCTAGCCAGGCTGTACTTCAACACCTGGGAACAACTTCCCCAGACCTCGTAGCTGCACTGGTGGGATCCCTGGGAACTTTGCTGTTCTTTTTTCTAATTTTTATTTATTCATTCTTTTTTTTTCCCCTCTTCTTCTTCCCCTTCTTGTTTTCTTCCATTTCATAGTCTCTCATCTCTCCACTCCAATGGCAAGCTCCCCTAGCACTCCTTTTTGTTAGTATGTTTTTGGCTCCTGTTCCTCTCTCCTCTCTCCCATACCCATCTTAGCTCCACACATCAAAATCTCCCCCATTCATCCTGCCTACGTGCACCGTGTGTTTAACATCACACCACCAAGCAGCACAGGATGGCCTACCGGAACCTGCCCTGCACTGATTACCGACCCGCCCTGGTGGCTGTAGTGCCACAAACAACCCATCCTAGCAACTCCTCTTCAGCTAGACCTGCCCTGCTATACCATATCTGAGCGACTGACCCCGCCAATTGGAGAAGAAGGTGAAAAGTATCATGCCCACAGACGAGCAAACAACAAAGAACACACAGCCCGCCTGCTCAGACACAGCCAAATTAAAAAAAAAAAGAAGGATGAAACAAACAAACCTACAATCAATAAATGAGAAAAATAACTACTGAATGCCCCGAAGACAGCAGACAATATCAAAACATTTACAAAAACAGGACAGGATGGTTCCAGTAGGTGTCCAAATTAAAACACCAGATGACTTTCCAGTGAAGAAAAGGCACTGGAACTACCTGATAGGGAATTCAAATCTCTAATACTCAGAATTATCCAAGAGTTGAAGCAAAAAGCAGACCAAAAATGAGGAAAAAAATAGACAAATTCATGGAAAAGGCAGACAAATTCATGGAAAATACAGACAAAAAAATGGAAGAATTCAGGAAAATAATGCAGGAAGAAAATGCCAAAATAAATTCACAACTAGAAATTATACAAAAACAATAATTAGAAATCGAAAAGATAAACAACAAGATTTCAGAAACGGACAGTGTCATAGAAGGGCTGAGCAGATTTGAAACTGTGGAAGACAGGATCAGTGGAATTGAAGATAAACACCTGGATACAACTCTGTTAGAGGAAAACTCAGAAAAAAGGACAAAGAAAAATGAAGAGACCCTGAGAATTATGTGGGATATAATCAAAAGCAAAAATTTGCAAGTGATCGGAGTTCCAGAAGGAGAAAACAGAAAACACAAAGAGGATCATTGAAGAACTGCTGACAGAAAACTTCCCCAATATCATGAAAGATGAAAAGCTGGCCATCCAAGAAGCTCAACGAACCCCATATAGGATAGAACCCAAAAGATGGAAAGAATACGCAGAGTAACTGTACCAAAAAGAATTGGTCAGCATTCATTTCAGGAGGTAGCATACGATCAAGAACTGACTGTACTGAAGGAAGAAGTCCAAGCTGCACTGAAGGCATTGGCGAAAAAACAAGTCTTCAGGAATTGACAGAATACTGAGAAGTTTCAACAAATGAAGCGCTGGAGGTGCTCACCTGTCTATGCCAAGAAATTACGATGACAGCTACCTGGCAATCTGACTGGAAGAGATCCATATTTGTGCCCATTGAAAACAAAGGTGATCCAACAGAATGCGGTAATTACCAAACAATATCATTAATATCACACACAATATTTCACTGAAGTTAATTAAAACAGTTGTAGCAGTGCATTGGCAGGGAACTGCCAGAAATTCAAGCCAGATTCAGAAAAGGACATGGAATGACTGATATCACTGCTGATGTTGGATGGATCTTTGCTGAAAGCAGAGAATACCAGAAAGATTGTTTACCTATGGTTTACTGACTAGGCAAAGGCATTTGACTGTGTGGGTCATAACAAATTATGGATAACACTGCAAAGAATGGGAATTCCAGAAACACTCAATTGTACTCATGAGGAGCCTGTACATAAACCAAGAGGCAGTCGTTCTAACAGAACAAGAGGATAGCACGAGGTTCAAAGTCAGGAAAGGTGTGCGTCATGTTGTATCTTTTCACCATACTTCCTCAATCTGTAGGCTGAACAAATAATCTGAGAAGCTGGGCTATACGAAGAATGTGGCATCAGGATTGACGAAAGACTCATTAACAACCTGAGACATGCAGATGACACAACCCCACTTGCTGAAAGTGAAGAGGACTTGAAGAATTTACCGACGAAGATCAAAGACCACAGCCTTCAATATGGATTACACATCAACATAAAGAAAATAAAAATCCTCACAACTGGACCAATAAGCAACATCATGATAAATGGAGAAAAGACTGAAATTGTCAAGAATATCATTTTACTTGGGTCCACAATCAACACCCACGGAAGCAGCAGTCAAAAAATCAAATGACGCATTGCCATCGGGCAAACTGCAAAAGACCTTTTTAAAGTGTTGAAAAGCAAAGATGTCACTTTGAGGACTAAGGTGCACCTGACCCAAGCCATGGTATTTTCAATCGCTTCATATGCATGCGAAAGCTGGACAATAGGTAAGGAAGACCAAAGAATTGACACCTTTGAATTTCGGTATGGACAAAGAATACTGAATATACCATGGACTGGCAGAAGAACAAACAAATCTGTCTTGGAAGAAGTAGTCAGAATGCTCCTTTGAAGGATGGCAAGATCTCATGTACTCTGGACATGTTATCAGGAGGGACCAGTCCCTGGAGGACATCATGCTTGGTAAATTAGAGGGTCAGTGAAAAAGAGGAAGACCCTCAACAAGATGGACTGACAGCGCGGCTGCAACAATGGGCTCAAGCATAACATCTACTGTGTGTATGGTGCAGGACTGGGCAGTGTTTTGTTCTGTTGTAGATAGTGTCGCTATAAGTCACAATCAACTCGAGGGCACCTAACAACTGCAACATCTACTCATCTACACACACACTATATTTATTACTAGGTCCACAGTTCTGACTGAGATTTAAATTTAAATTCAGTTTCTGCAATTGACAGCAAAGACTCCTTGAAAATTCCTTCATTTAGCTCCCTCATCTGTGAAAGATAAACTGTCTACCTAATAGGACTATCTGAAGATTAAACAAAATAACACATTGAAATACCTGTCACATAGCTTGCACTCAATAAAGGTTAAAAAAAATATAAATTTTATAGCATTGCAGCATAATTTGTAAAATCGTATAATAGTCAGATATAAATAAAACACAAATCCCGAAGTGTCTATTTTTTTATATTAAAGCAAATTACGATAAAATACTGGACTAAACCCTAGTATAAATCTGCATCTACAGTATCAATTAAACTATGTGGTTTCAAAGGGAAAGAATAGTGTTCAAAGGCTGGGTGTTGTCTGGCTATAAAGTACATCACTGACATAAACATGTTAACTATCTCATTGTTATTTTCAAAAAACTTTTGAGATCTTTGCTCCCATTATTTTTATTTTCAAAGACACAGCCTAGAAAACCTTTCCACCATTTTCTGAATCTTGTCACCGATACACTTGGTGTTGTATGACAGGGCCTTCCAGGTAGTTACTCTGAGCTCTGCACTCTGGTAGTATTCAGTGATCATTTCAATTGCAGAGGCAAAACGACAAGATTGTAACTCCTCCACTTCATTCTCCTCAGGAGAAGGTATGTGCTAAAATGAATTCTAAACATTGCTCCTTTTCTTGGTGGTGATTTCATTAAGCGTATCTGGCCTCTTTAACTTCCTCATTCACAAGCATGTCTTAACGTTTCATTTCTGATAAAACGGGGAAAAGGTGAAGAAAATCTTGTCATTTCTGTATACCTCAGCACAATATTTTGTCCATTTTTCAATATATTTTCTTGACATTAGATACCAGGACAAGGCTTAATATAACAATTACAAAAATTTAAGAAAAAAAAATTGGAAAACTTTATAACAAAGTTATAAAACAAGGGTTTGTTTTTTGACAGTGAATGTACAATACTCTATTATATAGTTTGCCATTATTTCTTTTCTAGGAAGAAAGGTAAAATAAATACAGTGTATAAGTCATTAAAAGCTCAGCAGATTTTTAAAACATGTAAGAGACACCAGTTAGAAAAAGTGCAATCAAACAAACCCAACTGTAAAAGTCATTTTTTTGCAACAATAAGCAACATTTGAATATGGAGTGTGTAGGAGGATATTATGTAATTACTGTTTATTTAGATAATGAGCTAAACACCATACCCGTGGGTGGCCATCTGGCTTTTTGTTAGGTGTTGATAATGTCACTGTGGTTGTTATTATTTTTTTAAAAGGCCTTATGAATCAGAGTCGACTTGACGGCAATGGGTTTGGTATCTGCTAAAGATACAAACTGAAGTAGTACAAGTGAAAGAGATAACGAACTGAAGCAGTACAAGTGAAAGAATTTGTCTGGGATAGATTGAATAATATTAAAGCTTTAAAAAAAAAGTGCTTACGTGGGGGGGCAGGGCAGGTAGATAATTAACATGACAATAGACCAAAGTATCCTGATACTAAAAGCAGCCCTGGTGGGGCAGTGGTTAAGCACTCACCTGTTAACCAAAAGGTTGGTTGTTCCAACCCATTAGCTGCTCTGTGGGAGAAACGTGGCAGTTTGCTTCTGTAAAGTTGACAGCCTTGGAAACACTATGGGGTAGTTCTACTCTGTCCTATAGGGTTGCTATGACTTGGAATTGACTCGATGGCAATAAGTTTGGTTTTGGGCTATCTTAATACTGCTGTCAACATATATAATAAAATGATGCCACTTCATGTCTCTATATCCTAAAGTGGCTTCTAGTGTCATGCACTATGCAGATTAAAAAAGATATACAGGCTATGCATTGCTAAACACACCTGTGACATATGACTGAGTCTAGTCTCTGAAGTGTTAAGGAAAGAAGGGCATGACAGAGCAGTAAGTAGGGAGAGAGTATGAAAGGAATACATTGGTATCACAGGATCTCCTATGACTCAAGGAAAGGTAAAAGGCAAGACAATAGAGCTCGGGTATCAAGCTGTATTAGAATTAACGTACGATGAAAACAGAAATAAGATGACTTCTGAATGAAAAGTTCTTTCTATGCCAGACTCGAGGTCACCACATATTCCCCTCATACTTGGTGTACATAGCACATCACCAGAAACGCTTGATGGCATTAAATCCTCAATATTCCAAAGGTCATATCCAACGTAGTTCTAATCCATAAAAATAAAGCATTCTTTACGTTGAATGCATTTTTTTATATGTTCAGGAACAATAATCTAGACATTTTTCATGTAGGATTTAAGAAGTACAAGTGAAATTAAACCATTCAGATAAAAAGCAACTAAAGCGCATTCATTACCTGTTTGATGACTCACCAACATTTATATATAGAATTTCACAGCCAACCTGACATTCCATCCACATAAAAAAAGCATACTATTTCTTTATTTTTTTTTATTTGACAAGCAGCAATATCATGTTTGTCAGTTTAATGTAGATACAATTATTAGGTTATCTGTCATATTACAATATTTAGGTTTTTTAATTTTATGTCCTTGAAGATACATTTAAAAAAAAAAAAACACATCAACTGCAAACGTGAAGGGAGAAAAAGCATGGTACCCAACCAAATTTTCACATTTCAGCAATACTTCACTCATTCTTTTAATAAAGTTTTAAGAAATGTCACAATGACATGAGCTTGAAATATCTATAGGCATTTTCCTTGACGCTCATGACGTGGCACTGGTGATGTTGTAAACAGCAGAAAACAGGGGCTCCCAAATGACCAAATTATGGAGGCACAGGCCTGCTTTTTCCCACAGGAACACACCAAATGGTGATGGCAATGATCTTCTTACACCCGCACGTGGAGGAGCGCAACATCACGCAACGTAACTATATTCATCTGCTGACGCCTGGCTGCGTTCAATATACTGTTTGTCTATCAGAACTTCAATACACTTCTTAATCATGCTGATGCTTGGATTAAACCTAGCTCTTGACTGGCTAATCACCTGTGTAAGAAAGAAATGGAGGTCAAACTTCTGCTAATAATTCACCTACAAATAATTACTTCTTATCAATCATCTATAAAAGAACTTAAAATTTATTGAGGTTTTGACAAACCAAATCTATCCAAGAAAAGATACTAGAAATAACAATAAAATTACATTAACTCAATAAAATCATCTAAACGGATGGACACGATATAGCAAATAAGTGAGTATCATGGACAACATTAAACTTTAAAACTGAGCACGGCAGTGCACAGAGGGAGCAGGAATAGTGAGACAATAATCTATGCAAAGTAAAGAAGCAGCTTAACCTTTACGTTATGAAGGAATTAAAATGTGGAACATAGATACAGCACAATCTAGTAATGTTCACATATAATTAAATGAAGCTGTAAACCAATCCATCTACCTAAATACTTACACACCCCCGCCCCAAGCTTCCACTTAACTCTACTTACCTTGCAGCTCTTAGCTCAAATCACAATTTCTCAGGAAAATTTTCCCTAACAAACCCTAATCAGATCTTCTATTTTCTCATAGTGCTGTATACTTTTCTTTCAGTAAATATAAATGTAACTTTACATTTATTTGCATATCATTTCAATAATGTACTTCTCCCCCATTTGACTGTAAATTCCAAAAGGGCAGGAACACTGTCTTGTTTTGCCCTGTATTATATATATCCCTATTGACCAGTAGTAACCTATCATATGGCAGATACTTGTGTATTTATGGAATGAATAAATACTTGAGTGGTCAACTTTCTTCAATAACTGGACAGAAATATCAATGAAATGGTGAGTTTTAGACCTCTAAATTGAAGCCAAAGCAAATCGGAATTTAATACTAAAATTTTAACTCAGTACTGCTGTCATTAAGTAATGAAGCATTTCTTTATGTTGTATGGAGATCATATGATTTCTGTATCATCATTTAAGAAAAAACAAAGCTAATCCAGACATTGATAAGTGCACTACCCCAAGAAGTCTTGATGACACCTTTCCCCTCTTACCTCTTGAATAAGGGCATTATGCCGAAGCACTTTTCGTGCTTTCATGATACGAACTATAGCAGCTTGGAGATACATTTTCCGGTCCTCATCTACAGCACTTCTAGTCTGCTCCATTTCCTGTTTTACAGGAAAACAAAAATCAGCAAATGAGACAATAAGTCACTCAACCTGTTTATAATTCATTTTATCAGTGAGTTCAAATAAATCTCCAAGGAACACCTAGCATCAGATTATCCAGTTATGTTGTGCCCAATATCACAAAACATCATCTACAGAGGGTTATATATAATCTCTAAGGTTAAAGTTGGAAGGTTATTAGAGAAAAGTTAACTGTTTTGTTAATATAAATAGGCAACAGAATAGGACTTTACTGAAATGATACAGCAATAATTTTCCACACCACAGTCCTAACAATGATTACAGACTCCATACCACAATGCTTTTAGGTAAGACTGAAGCAAAGAGCAGTAATTGGCTACAAGGGAATGCTGGATCAAGCTTCAAAGGGAAATGTTGTGATGGGTCCTATTTGGCTTAAGCGGGGAAGCCAGGAAGGATGGGTCACAAAGGCTCATCTCTGTAGAGCTCAAAGAAACACAGTAGAAGTAAGGGATGCAAGAAGTAATGCCACATAACAGGGATCTCATGACAGCTTTTAAAAGGTAAAATACAATTCATATATTACAAGTTATTATTCACTAGTCTGGAAAAAAATAAAACCATGACCAATTTGGGTTCAAATTTAATGGCAATTAATTAATGTTTGTCTCCCCCATGGGGCAGTAAGTTTCTGAGAAAGGGCCTAACATATTATACCTTCACATCCTACAAGGAGCCCAAGGACAGGGTGGCACATAGGAAGCAATCAGGAAACTTAAGTGATCTGAACAGTTTATCCCAGGACAAAGCAATAATCACTGCTGATTTAAAACAAGCACCAGCAGCATATGTTCATTACTCAAACTGTGGCTCGTCTGGTAGTTTGTTTGAAATGCAGAGTCTTGGGCCCCACTCCAGACCTATTAAATCAGAATGTGCATTTTAATAAGATCCCCAGGTGATTCATTTACACATTAAAGTCTGAAAAGCGTTTTTCTACACGCCTGCCTTTCATTGAAAGAAACTAGCTGTAAAAGTTTCTCTTATTCTATAAATGAAAAGAATTCCTGGGTAGCACAGTTAAGCACTCAACGACTAGTCACAAAGGTTGGCAGTTCGAACCCACCCAGAGGTGCCTCGGAAGACAGACCTGGCAATCTGCTTCTAAAAAGTCACGGCCCTAAAAACCCTACGGAGCAGTTCTACTTTGCATACATGGGGTGGCATGAGTCAGAACCAACTCAACGGCAACTAACATCAACAATAAATTTAAAAAAAGGAGCGGGGAGGTTGAGACTTTTTGGAGAGGATGCAAAGCAAAGCTACACATTTTAATAAGAGTTTAAGACCAAATGTGATTAATCTACACCTTTTCCCTTAGATACTCATTACTACTTCTTTTAAAAACTAAAACACTAGCAGAGATTTTTGTTTATTAGGTTAGTAAATGCAAAGAATAAACCAGAAAAGATGTGTTATCGTATTATTAATTTTGGAGTGTGATGTTTTAGATTTCAATGTTACCACTTAAAAAATACAACACTTAAATATTTCCAAAAAAAATCACATTTAAAAGCACTTGCCTGTGGTGTGTCTTTCTGCATCGATGTAGTAATTTTAAATTTTGTTCTTTTACTGCTGAAGTTCATATTTAATGAAAATGATGATTCTACATCGATGTCTTCCTATATTTAAAAAAATCCACAGCTTTATAAAAAATAAAATCATTAAATAAGAGCTTGCTGCCAACAATATACAATGAAATTAAATGACCAAGTTAAAAAACCTAAGCTCTCATAATGTTCACTTTAAAAAGATTTAATTTAAGAGACAAACAATTGTTTACTGTCAAACAAATAAGCAAACATCACTGTTTTCTAATTTTACATTTGCTGGAATTTCAATCAGTTTGGATTTTAGGAATAAGTTTTTTCCCTGGTCCAACTACTATATACATTACCTTTGAGATAAAAGAGTCAAGCTCATTGGATTAAACATGCAAAATTTAACATTTTAACTTTTATGAAATACCAAGGCTCATAATTTTTTATTATCCTCCATTTTGAAAAACTGAACATTTTTCTTTTTAAATGTTGCAATAAAATACCAGCTGACTATAGATGAAAGTTGTTTTTCAAGTGGCACACAAGCACTCTTTCACCTTGACCCAGGGGTGATTCTGCCAGGGTTTACCCTTCTTCAGTTCATGTTCTATTAACTCTGTGAGGAGAAGCAAGTGACCTTTTCTCAAGTCCAGTTATTAAGCCAATTTTTGGAATCACAACTTCTCCGTCAGGCTTAAGAAAACCACTCAAATCACATAGTGGAACTTCCCCATCAGCAGCATCAAGAAGCACTTGGCAGAGGTGGAGCCAGCATGGCACCACAGACAGAAGCACCAGGCCATCCCTTCACAGCAAAGACCCAAAAAACTAAGTAAAACAGAGACAAATGTCAATCTTGGAACGCTAAGCATCAAATGAAGACATAAAGAACTCAGCCAGGCACCGAATGGAATAAGAAACTGACAAAGAACAGAGAGCAAGGAGAGATACACAGCGAAGTCTTGTATCACTAATGCAGCACGGATGCGCCACCTTGGACTCCTGTCAGAGAGATCAGCAGACAAGGAATACAAGAAAGCAGCTTCACAGAGCTCCCAGCAGGAGACAGTGCACCCCGTAACCAGCGATACACGCTTTCCCACCCCTCGCCCTTCTTTTCCCCTGGTTAGCCTCCGTTGCTTCCCAGCGGGCTGCTGTCGCTTGACTAGGAGGTGTTGGCTCCGTGCCATTTGCAATCGCCTCACCCACACCAGCTGGCTCTTTCAGTGCCATTTCTTTGTTGCTGGTGTTGCTTTTGTCGTCTTCTTTTGGTTTCTTCCCTGACTCTCACCTGCTCCTCCTCCTCCTTTGTCTCAGACACCTGGCTCCATAAGCCATCTTTGCTTCTTCCTGACAGGCTGTGAAATGTTGCCCAGCTGGAGAACTGCTTTCCCGGTCCACGCCGCCATGCTCGTGGGATTTTTTGTTTGTTTGTTCGTTTTCTTTTTTCAATTTTTTCTTAATTTCTCGGATTCTCGTCTCTTTCTACTTAACTTCTTTTCTTGTCTCTGAATACCTGGCACTGTGTGCCCTCTCCATCCCTTCTAGCTGGGATGTACTGCATGGCTTGAGAGCCACTTTCCTGGTCTGCGCAGCCATGCTGGTGGGATCCCCAGGGGCATTTTTTCTTTTCTTTTTCATTATTATTTTTTCCTTTTTTTCTTCATTTCTCAGTTTCTCGTCTCTCTCTACTTTCCTTCTTTTCCTGTCTCCTGAATACCCGGTGTTGTGTGCCATCTCTGCCCCTTCTAACCAAGGCCTGGGAGCCACTTCCTTGGTTGCCAGTGGGATCCCTGTGGGTATTTTTTTCTTTATTTTCTCTTATTCTTTTTTTCCTTTGTGTTTTTCTTCATTTCTCAGTTTCTCATCTCTCCCTACCTTCCTTCTTTTCCTATCTCCTGAATACCTGGCGCTGTGTGCCATCTCTGCCCCTTCTAGACAGGCTGTGCCCTGAGGACTGGGAGTCACTTCCTCAGTCACAGGTGGGATCTCTGGGGACATTTTTTTTCTTTTTTAAATTTTTATTTACCTATTTTTTTTCTCTTTTTTCCTTTTTGATTTTCCTTATTTCTCAGTTTCTCATCTCTCCACTCCAGTGGCAGGCTCCCTCAGCATCTTTTTTTTTAATTCCTGTTTCTCTCTCCTCTCTCTCTTCTTTCCAATACCCAGCTTAGTTCCACACATCACAACATCCCCTTCCCCCTCCCTCCTGCTTATCTGCACCATGCACTAAACATCATACCCCCGAGAAGCATAGGCATGGCCTACCAGAACCTGCCCTGCACTGACACCCAGCCCACCCTGTCAGCCCCAGAAGGTGCCACAAACAACCCATCCCAGCCCCCGCCCCTTCAGCTAGACCTGCCTTGCTGCACCATAGTTGAGCGAACAGCCCTGCCTATTGGATAAGGTGAAAAGTACTGTGTCAACAGACGAACAAACTGAAGACACAAGGGAAAGATTAGTTCAAAGGACTAATGAACCACAACTAACATGGCCTCCACCAGACTGAGTCCAGTACAGCTAGATGGTGCCCGGCTACCACCACTGACTGCTCTGACCCGGATCACAACAGATGGTCTCGGACAGAGGTACAGAAAAATGTAGAACAAAATTCTAACTCACAAAAAAAGACCAGACTTACTGGCCTGACAGAGACTGGAGAAACCCTGAGAGTATGGCACCTGGACACCCTTTTAGCTCAGTAATAAAGTCATTCCTGAGGTTCACCCTTTAGCCAAAGAGTAGACAGCCCCGTAAAACAAAACAAGACTAAAGGGGCACACCAACCCACGGGACAAGGACTAGAAGGCAGGAGGGGACATGAAAGCTGGTAATAGGAAACCCAAGGTTGAGAAGGGACAGTGCTGACATGTCATGGGGTTGTTAACCAATGTCATAAAACCATATGTGTACTAACTGTTTAATGAGAAGCTAGTTTGTTCTGTAAATCTTCATCCAAAATACGATCAACAAAAAAAAAGAAGCACTTGGCAGATTTCATAATCAAATGCTTAATGTGCAAACAAGCAACCTATATTTAATTTGTAAATTTCTGGGCAGCAAAAATAACATGTTTTAAAAAAAATAAATAAAAACCTGTTAAGCACTAAGGTACTAGAGAATTTAATACTGTGTTAAGATTCTGAAGTCAGAAAAATTAAGAATCATTTCTCAAAATTAAAAAAGACACTGTCTGAGTTATAGAATATATGCCACTTATAGTGGTTTAATTATAAGCTATAAAATGCCAGCATAACCTTAGGATGTCAGCAAAACAAACTGATGAGAGAAGTTGTAAGCTCTTAATTTCACCAAAATAACATCTCTAGTATATTTACAAGAAGTTTTCTTATAGGCACAATAATTGGAAGCAGGATATTTAACACACATCTGTTGCTTTCTCTACCATGTAAACATTAGGATATGCTAATAAAAAAACAAAAACTTGTTACTAGAGAAAAAAGAATATACTATTGGTTTGCAATTCTTGTGCTAGATATTAAAATATATATTGTAGTTATTTGGGTCCTGAAATGAAGGGACTTGAGAGCAACTGAGATGGAATTATACATTTTAAGTATGACTACAAATAGATACAATTATTATATTTTAAGAAGACAGATATGACAGGTTTCTAAACCTGTTTATAAAATTACGAGGCTGCCATTTACTATTACAGAACCATGTAATTTAATATTAACTAAAAACATGGAGGAGTCCTCGAGTGTGCACATGGTTAACGCACTTGGTTGTTAGCAAAAAAGCTGGAGGTTCGAGACCACCCAGAGGCATCTCAGAAGAAAGGCCTGGCGATCTACTTCTGAAAAACCAGCCATTGAAAACCCTATGGAACACAGTTCTACTCTGACACACATGGGGTCACCATGAGTCAAAACTGCAATAGACAGCAAGTGTTTTAAACACGTGGAAAAAAACAAAGATTGATGATAGGCTAGTTTTAAAACCTCAGTTCACCAGAACCCTCTCAATGACCATTCGTTTACAATTTTTTTAGTAAAACGTGACAGTATAAGACAAAAAATCATCATCACACTATAAAAGGCACATACATAGACACTAAGCTCTATAGCATTATCTATGATTCCTCAAATTCAGAGCTATAAAGAACTTGCAGTAGATTAATGTAGTTGACTGAAGCATCTTCCAAAGCCCACAGAGCATTAGCAATTATAATCTTACTTTTGAAACTGTGAACATCCTAATGAAAAAGCTTTAATGTTTATAATACATAAATTCCTTGAAATATTGCCACATTACCTTTTCTGAATCATGGTTAATCATTTTGACGTCAAGTAAAGATTTGATGGTTTTTGTCAGTTCCTTTTCATTCATCTGGGTGCTGTCTTGAAGCTCTTTATAGCTGACGGTCTCACTGTTGTTAAAGGCAAGGAGAACTGCCATTTGGTATGTTGTGACCATGGCTACATACGGTTTGCCCAAATAGTTCATTTTAACTTCGCCTACAATTAAAACAAAAATTGTGACAGCAAACTGACCATCCAAAGAAACGTTTCAAAATTACTTGAGTAATCATTGTTTATTTCAGACATTTTCTCCTGAAAGAGGGAAGTGGAGACTTATTGAATTGTTGTTAGCATTTCTGCCAGCAATGTAATCCTTTTTTTCTTTTGGGTGGAGAGGAGGATTATCAGTCTTGAGCACATAGTATGAATCAGGGTTAAGCTACCATAACCTTTACCTGTAGGTTTAAACAATGTCTTTAAGTATTACTAGGAGAGTAAATACTTTAAAAGAAGGTGGGAGGAGGAGGAGAGATGGACAGACAAGAGAAAGGAGAAAGAATAACAGCCTGCTACCATCAACAACCTCATGTGTGCTCTACATCTGGTCCAAGCCCAGGTAAGGTTCAAGTATGCTAAGGTCTAAACGCACACTTAAAACACTACAGTTCTACAACACCCTGGGGGAGACAGCAGCATGATACTGTCACACTCAAGAGCTTGTAACAAACAGTATGACAAACTATCTATACACTCTGTAGTCTCTAAGTGAACAACTTTAAAACAAATAAATGATGCAAATCAAAGAACTGATTCCTAAAGCATAAAACTGTGGTTTAGTGATTATAGCAAACACACACACACACACATACAAACACACGGGCAGCATGATTTGACTTTTTTTTTTCGTTTTTGCAGTTTTTAATGGAAGTTGTATATAAGATTATTTCACTCCTGCATCTTCTCAATTGTTTCTTCTTTATATTTGCCCTTTTCCTTTCCTACTTGGTGAGATTTGGCTTTATGTTTGAGGATCTTTTTGCGGTCTTTGTCCAGTTTTAGCCTATTGATAGCCTAGTGATAACCACCTTGCTGGGGTGAATGCCCACATGGACAGCTGTGCCATTAGCTTTCTCTTGTTTCACCCATTCGATGTAGATGACATATTTCTTCCTGTAAACCTGGACTACTCTGCCAATTTGCCGACCTTTATAGTGTCGTCGTATAACCTGAACTTCATCATCCTTTCGGATGGACATGGACTGAACACTGTATTTCTGTCTCAGTTCCTTGGAAAGAGAGGAAGACATAATCTTCCTGCGAATGTAGAAAGGTGCACTGAAATGCCTTTTGTGACTTTTGCTCCAGTCAGAAGTCACAAAGGGATTGAACTTCATTTTGGCTGCTGCAGCTTCGGCGATGGCCACAAAAGGGAAAAGTGATTTGACTTTTTAATGGATTATAAACTAAACTAGCATGAGATTTGATTTTAAGGTTCTATATCTTAAATCAATGGAACTGCATTTCACATGAACTACTCCAGAGGCTGCATTTTCCCTGTTAGTGATAATTAGTAACTTTGATCAAGAGCTTATGCTTCTTTTATTTATTGATCATGTAACTAAAGATTTTAAAGGACAGAAGTCAATTTGCCATTTTAGTATCACCCCCACTCCCCAGATCCCCATATTAACTTTTATTATCATTATCAATTATGTCTTGGTTTAACTCACATTAACCAACAGAAAAAACTGGTATTCAGAAATCTTTTTCAAAATTCTTTGGATAGGAAAAATTAATAAATTAATTAGAATATCTGATTAACACAAAGGACTTAAGTAAAAAAAAAATCATTAGAAGTGTACCACTAGCAATTAGTATAAAGAGTACTTTAAAGGCTCTCCATTCAACAGTTAAGTTTGGGAAATGTGAGGAACAAAACATCACATGAACTGTATTACATCATTTGTGCAATGACTGCTTAATCATATGCCCCAGAAACACATATAAAATAATGCATCAAGCACCAAGATGATTAAGTGGAACCACGCCACTTAATCAGGTAGTTTTGACCTCATGACACTGTCACTGTCACTGATCCTGTAATATACTGACATGGGTTTGGGGACAGAATGAGTCTTCTGCCACAAAAAATAATCTTTGACCACCAACAGAACCCAAAAAGCATGAGGAAACAATACAAGGAAAGGGCCAAAGTACCATTTACCTATGACTGAGTTATTCTACAACATGTAACAGAAAAACTAACTAGTTTTACATTATATATTTTCCTTGCTATTTTTCAATAAATTATCAAGGATCGGAGTACATGGACCTGTTCCCACTTTTTTCCGGACCCTTCTCTCCTTAGCCAGCTCACAGGTGAAAAGACTGGGGAGGGGCAGAGAAGCATGCGGGGTAGGGAAGAAAGCCCCAGATTTGGACGATTCATTTAATTTACTTTCATATACACAGAAAAGGAATATGACAAAAGAGGATGATTTATGCTAACAGGGTGGCAAACTCTAAGAAACTCCAAACTAAAAGAAAGCATGTTGTACAAACATAATTTTTAAAACAAGCCAATCATAACTGAACTAGCATTTACAAGAATAGGAAACAAAGAGTTGGCAAAACTCTCACAATAGTTTCATTCAAGCTGCTCCCCAATTACATGTCAGCAATCTTGTCTCTTAAGGCAAGCTTCTCTTTATGGAAGAATGTCAGCTAATAAATGTTGAGGGAATGATAGACCATTTTGCAACCAATAATGAAATAACTGATTCAGGCAAGGATCATCAATGGACGACAAAATCATTAGGAAAGGGTGTTTGAGGAACAGGGTATACATATGGAACCCAATAATCACCTCTCAGGTTCACCTGTTAATTGAAAATGGGAAAGAGTCACTTTACAATGGAGATACCTGGTGGCTACCACCTTAACTGACCAAATTTCACATGTGGTAAAGTGGTATCAGCCCCCTTGAGTTCATCGTTTCTCGATTTCTGCTCTGTCACAAATGAAACTGATTTATATCCTGACAGTATAAAGATTGTGAGGTTCTGTACTTGTATCCTTTGTCAAGCTGTTCTCCTAGGATAATTCTACCCAAACTCCTAGTCATAAATCCAGTGGAATTTCAGGCTTTCTCTCAGTCAGTATCTGTCACATTTGCTATGGTAGACTGCTTACTTCTTAAAGTTCTTACCTCCATTGGTGATACAATCTCCACACTCTTCTTTGCCTATCTTAGCTAAGTCCTATTCATCCTTGAAAACCAAATTTAGATGTTATCTACCTATCAGCCCTCCCTCACCAATACCTGTCTGCCATTCTATGTGATGCCCTAACACCCTGAGCGTGCCTCTCTATCACAACATTCAAAGCACTGTAGGATAATTACTAAGCTGTCTTTCCTCCAACTAGAGGTGAGCTTTTTGAGGGCTGAGGCTCTGTATTTTATATCTGTATACCTTTAGAAGAACTTAGAATACAGATGTTCTTCGAGTTGATGAATGAATTTAACCAAGATACAGATAAGAAAATAGGCTCAGAGAACTTGCTTAAGGCTACACAGCTAGTAAATGGTGAGCTACTATTTAACCCTAGTTCTTCTGACTTTAAATTCTTTCAAATACCACTGTATATTCTATCTCCAACTGTTTATAAAGACTCTTGGCTTACAACATGAAAAAAAACAAATGATTTCTTGGGTTTTAATAAGCTGGGAGTATAGAAATGGACTAGTAATGAGTAATTTTGATTACATGTTAAGTATGAGTGATAGAGATTCTCAAGAAAACAGAACTCTAACTGATCAGCCCAGGATCAAAACCAATGTTTTAAAGAAGTCCTTGAGTTTGCGTCTTAAGCCAAATGTGGGCACGGCAGAATGAGTATCTTAAACATGGAGGGCATTTGATAACCTTTTGTTAAATGAATAAATAAAAAACAAAACAAAACAAAACCCCCACCCAACAGTTTCACTGATAGATCACAGGTTTTTCTGCAGTGCCTTCAGTGATTCAAAACAAGAAATGTGTTTACAAAGTTAATATCCCATTTCCAAAAAAAGAACTATTTGGCTTTAATTAACACACACATACACAGGCATACACACCCCTAAAACAAGACAAAATAAATAAACAAGGTCCAAAAACCAGCTTGGCAACTAGTACTATAGTTCTAAAACAGAAAAAAACTTGTTTTCTTTCAGGCCAAATTCCATTGGTAAAAACTACACGTACTGCCTCTTTCTTCCCGTACACAGCTAGGTGCTAAACACCAAGAAAATAATAAACTTTTTATTATTACTGAGGTAATGAGAATAAACAAGACAGCTTAATCTCCCCAAGATAAATACTCAGAAGCGGTACAAGCAAATTAAATTCAGCTACATTAAGATCTATTAGCTTTCTTAGAAGACACAATATCTGAAATCCTGGCCCAGCAATTTTTTGTTTCCTTAAAATCAACTGTATTTACTAAATGAGAGTAGAAAACATTCATAACAGGTATAAAATAAAAGGTCACCTTTTAAGTGACCAGTTATTAAGGATATCAGTAAACACCTCTTTATTTCAAAAAATAGTGAAAAAAATTAAAACCCCCAACTAGTTCAATAAAAATAAACTTATACAAATAATGCAATATATATTACTACCATAATAAGCCACCATATCCAAGATGTACATATAATTGGTAAGTATTAGAGTTACTTGGATGAAATCTCTCTTATTTGAGTGGATAGAAAAGACTAATAAGGATTATGGCAACTGATGAGATTTGAATTTTACTGTATCATTTCTAGGAGATATTAACATATATCCTCTTTCACTCTTAGATAAAAGGAAAGCTCATTCCACGCATATTTCAAAGCAGAGCTTTAGCAAAAGTGAGAAAATTTGAGTGTTTGCTTTAACTAACACCTTCAGGCAACTAATAGCAACTGCGTAATCTATAATTATTCAGGTATTAACTCTACTGTCAATAAGTGGACCCCACTATTTCAGAAAAAAGTAAAGGAAATGACGAGATTCTGATTAATGCTACTCCTAACCTGGAAACTACTGGAAATGGAGACTTTCTGGGGAAAGTATTTACTACTACAGTTCACTATACTGTCACAAATAAAAATCAAATGGTTAGGTCTCCTTATGATGCTATAACAGTTAATGAAATTTCCAAGGATACGTGGCATACTTAGAATAGGATATTAGGAGTATTGGACTCATCAAGTTTGAGTGTCTACATAAAGTTTCTAATGTCTATAAACAGTAGTTTTCTATAGAAATGCAATAAACCATTATAAAATTTAGATATTCCCTTATTAAACAGTAATACTTTAAGCAGCATAATTATAAAATACTATTAAAATGTTCTGCACTTGAACTTCATTTGTTCCTTTAATGGTAACCAAAAAGGGAGATGGAAAAGATTAAAAACTATAATTAGGCTATAAGAAATTTTTCTAAATTATTAACATAATCATACCAAGTAAATTTCATTAAACCACATATAGTTGAATGCAACTTACCTGTACAGAGATAATGTAACCATGTAAGTTTCCTTCCACTGAAATGTTGGCTGTAAAATAATTCAAACTGAAAAAAAAAAAAAATTTTAATTATTTTCAGCTACTATAATTTAATTATTTTCAGCTACTATAACTTACTTGCTATCCCCATGCTATAAATGTTTTTTTTTTAAAAAAAGGTTCACGTTAGAAAGAATATTATAGCCTATCTGGTATACCGTCTCATTTTACGGATAAGACATACATGCAGTCCCTGGCCAAGATCATACAAATATTAACCCAGGTCTTTTCACTGACAATTTTGTCCAGGGTTTTCTCCAGTAAACCACAGCACTGCAAATGTGACTCTTCATATATATTCAAAATTACATTGTAGTTAATTATCATTTTTGGATAATATTAATTTAGGCTTTATAAATACTAATTAATGACCAAAACCACCACAACATACATTTCCATATGAAAACATAAATCACACCTTCATTTCTATCTCCTATTTGCCAACATATATACCCTTGCTGAAGTGACATGTTGATTAATATTTTCATGATTACCTATAAAGTGACATCTATGATTTAACTTATACATCCAGTAAAACAATAAAACAAACAAAGCGTCAGAGTACTTCTCTTTGGATATTCTTTAGTTACTATAAACCAAAACCAAACCCATTGCCGTCGAGTCGATTCTAACTCATAGTGACCCTATAGAACTGACCCATATGGTTTCCAAGGAGCAGCTGGTGGATTCGAACTGCTGACCTTTTGGTTAGCAGCCGTAGCTCTTAACCACTATACGCCACCAGGGTTTCTGTAATTGTGAATAAGTAAATTTAACATACTAGTAATGCAGCTTTGAAACTGTGAACATTCCTTTCCTGGACTGAATGTGTGGTTGTAGGACCTCAGTCCAAAACATAGAGCTCCTATCTTTTAAAGTGCTACTATATAATACACAGTGGGAAAAGGATACCGAGATTGAAAAAGATAAAAATTCAACTTCACTACAAACTGAAAAATATTTGAATGCATCATGTCACAACTCAGAATGTGAACATAATTTTAGCATGATGTGCAATATGTAACATACATAAAGCCTTTATTTGTATATCAAACTTTACCTTTTAGTTCAACTAAAGCAATCAATAGAATCAGCAGTTTATTCCAAGTTCCACTAGTCCAGAGAAGCTGAAACTTGTTCAGCATGTTTTCCCTCCAATATTGCAGCACTCTCCTCTACCAGCATAGCCACCAACCCCTTTGCATGATCACTAGAAAATAACTGCTACCTGGAATACAAAAGATTTTCTAACTGGTTCTAATCCAGATAAGACCAAACAAAAATATGCCATAAGGGGATTCTAGAAGTATACTTTGACTAATTAATAACCTCCTGGGCTGTCAAAGAAACCCTGGTGGAGTAGTGGCTAAGAGCTTGGCTGCTAACCAAAACATTGGCAGTTCGAATCCACCAGCCACTCCTTGGAAACCCTATGCTGCAGTTCTACTCTGTCCTACAGGGTCACTATCAGTCAGAATTGATTAGACGGCAATGGGTTTGGTTTGGTTTTTTTTGGATTGTCAACGGGGCCCTGGTGGTTCAGCTGGTTAAGACCTCAGCTGCTAATCAAAAGGTTGGCAGTTCGACTCCACCAGCCACTCCTTGGAAACTCTATGAGGGCAATTCTATCCTGTCCTATAGGGTTGCTGAGTCAGAATCAACTTGACGGCAACGGGTTTAACAGGGTTGTCAGTAAAACTCCAGTACTACTATACAACTCATAATTTATAATGAGTTTGTGTACCAGAGCAAAATAAAGCACTTTTAAAAATAAGAAACCCAAGCTGAAAAGTGTTCTTTATAAATTATTTAAGCGCAAAATTAGCTTTAAGATTCTAAGCTGTGAAGGCACGTTTTACCTGTTTATATTCCCAGCAACTAGCACTGTTCACTAATGTTTTATTGATGATATCAACATAGCAAAAGAAAATATTCTTTCATCCCGAAATTTAAAATCTAATTAAAAAGACTCTCATATCTATAGATGTTCAAGAACAAAATGATTCAGCTCCAAATGGGAATACTGTAAATTAATCTGGTATTACAAAGACAAAAGTTGTACAAACGTTGCTTATTATATAATAATTGTGTTACCAAAGTTTACTAAGAAATATATTTAACTTTCTCATTTTAAAGTAAGTAATATTCCAACTAAATGATAGCATTTTTAAAAGGATGTTTGAGGGCAATTAAATAGAACTCAAATGGACTGAAAAATTAACAATTCATATTCAGTGGGTTTATTCAACTCTAAGAGTTGCATCAATATATACTACTTTAAATATCTCTTTATATTATTCAGGTTTGTGGGCCTGGTACAAAAGAAATATTACAATTAATACTTACTGGCTTAACGTGCAAAAATAATTACTTTTAATATAGTTTTATTTTCATAATTTTAAGATTTGTCATTGTTAGGTGCCACTGAGTCGGTTCCAACTCATAGCAATCCTGTGTACGACAGAATGAAACACTGCCCAGTCCTGCGCCATTCTCACAATCTCCATTTTACACATAAGGTAATTTTAAGATACTTCTGTGTAAAATGGACATAATTTTTGATAAACAGCTCTATTAAGATTAAAACATAAAAAATAAGAATTATCACTAAATCAAGATGAATTAATTTACACGAAAAACAGACACTATGAAATATACAAAAGGATTTTCATTCCTAGGTAATTGAAAACTTGGATTCACTAGGAAAAAATATCAGGACAAACTCCCTCTACTGGTAGATACAAAAGAACCCAAATGAACAGAGGCATATTCTTGGGCTTATACAATTTTATAGTCAGAGAGAAACCCGATTACTATTTGTAAATGAGCAAACTGAAATCTAATGAAGGCCATACATTTATAAATAAAGTTCATGAAGGTTAAAAAACGGTTACTGGAAAATAATTATTTCAAGGGGAGAGGGAAGGACATGCAGTTAGAAGAAAACTTTATTTCTGCCGGCCCCTACCTTCTCCCTTAATTATGAATGGAGAAGCAGGCTTAAGAAGAAACAAATAAGTTTTAAGAGGAGTCAATTTTCTTTCTCTTGCCTGGTCACAAATACATCAAAATGTTTTACCTGGCTATCCCTTCCCAGGCCCCTAGCTCACATCTATCCTTTCTGTGAAATCCATAATAGCCTGGGGATACACCCAAATGGTTATCTGGTGAATGTTCATCTTCATATGGTTTATAAGACGGTTTGTGCTTTAATCCCTTTTCAAAGAGAATGTAAAAAGTCTTATACTTCTACTCTGAAAGTCTACCTTATGCCTAGTATCCTGCAATCATCCTGGCAGGTTATATATTCTAATCTACTATTACTACTACTACTATCACCACTATGAGTGTAATATTACATCTACTAACACCTAACATTTATCGAGCACTTACTATATACCAGGCTAGGTGCTTTACATGGATTACCTCATTTCATCCACATAACACCACTCTGAGGTAATACTACTGTCAGTTAAGGGAGATTTAGAAAGTTACCTGCCCAAAGCCACAGAGCTTGGTCAATGGCAAAATAAACATTTGAACCCAGAATTACGATTCGAGAGCTGCACTGTGTTTATTTTATTTGCAATCCTTTTTTTTTTAAAGAAAAAAAAAAACTTCCTTTAATAAAATGATCCAAACTACCCACTGTGCACAGCTCTAGGAAACAATGTAATGAAATGGCATTTTCATTTTAAATGTCATAAATCTATGCATAACTCACTGGTTCACAACCTCAAATCACTGTCCAAATAAAGGGTCTATTAAAAGCTGATAAAGGTTTCTCTAGAAAAACTGCTACCCAAATTTTCATCCAATCAAGAAATAGGAAGCCTCTTTTAGTAAGTTAGAGATCAAGAGCGGTTAGTTTCCAGAAAAATGAAAACACGTCCACTCAAAAACCTGTATACGAAGTGTTCATGGCAGCATTACTCATAATACCAAAAACAGTGGAAACAATCTAGATGTCCATTCACTGATGCATGGATAAGTAAAATGTGGTATTATTTACTCAGCAATAAAAAAGAATGAAGTACTCGCACATGCTACAGCATGAATGAACCTCCAGTAACTGCCAGTGGGTTCTAAAACGTGGTGGTGGTTGTGTAACTCTGTGAATATTCTAAATATACATTAAACTGTACATTTTAAATGGGTGAACTGCATGGTATATGAATTATATATCTCAATAAAGCTGTTAAAAAATGAGATAGTCTTTTTAAATGTTTTTTAAGCATTCCAGGGTTTCTACTCAATCATATTTTCAAGCAATTTTCCCTTGAATTTTCCAGCTTCAATCCATTTTTTTCTAGCATATTTCACATTTCATATTTGCCTAAATTACGGCCCAGAAATAAAAATAACTATTACACGGGGGGTGGGGAGAGCTCAAAATTCAAATTGAAAATTGGAAAATCATCTAAGTGTTAGGTATAACAATTTTCATAATTTAAAACTGCTTAAGAGCAGAGAGTAAATTTACTAAGAATAAGAGAAACATTTTGACAAAGAGCTACATGACACTCTTAGCATTTTAGTTTTAATATTAGTAACTACAATTTTTTAACATTCTTCCCAAAAGAAAGACTGACTATAATTTGTGAATATATTCTTGTGTAATAAAGAATTTATTCATGCCCAGTTTGCTAACCTCTATATAAACTACTGGAATTTCCCAAGTGACTGGAGTCTTTGTTATTCATGGTGGGCACCCTGGCCTACACCTGATAGTTTATACTAACAAGATGACTCATGGTGGGCCCCTCCACAGATTATATTAAGGAGAAGACTCAGGATGGGTGGTTGGCCATGCCAGAAACACCATCCATGTGATTAGAGGGTTGGAGCTTTGAGATGCATGCTATCAGTTGACCTCCAAGGAGGGAAGGGAGCTAGAGATTTGAGTTAAACTACTTGGCAAATGACTTACACAATCGTGCTTACATAATAAAGCCTCAATAAAAACTGCGGAAACCAAAGCTCAGGTGAGCTTCCCTGGTTGACAATACTCTGAGTATTGTGACACCTCATTTCCATGGGAGTAATTCATCCCTGAGGAAAATGGAAACTCTGCATTTGGAACAGTCCCACACCTTGCCCAATGTGTTTCTTTGGGCGGTTCTGATTTACACCCTTTTGATATAATAAAGCCGTAAACGTAAGGTAGCACTTTTTTGAGTTCTGTGAGTCATTCTAGTGAACTATCAAACCTGACGATGGTTGTGGAAACCTCCGAATCAACAGCCAGCTGGTAAGAAGTGAGGGTAGCCCTGGGGAGGGCAGTCTTGTGGAAGACTGCGTCTTCAGGCTGCAGTTGAGCAAACTCATAATTTTTATATCACACGAGCCCTTAAAACTTTAGAAAAATGTTTAAAGGGATATAATATGAAGATAATTATTAAAACACCTTAGGTCTTCTAAAACATTTTCTGCAAACTTACCATCTGTACACTTTTTTCCAATTCCTGGGGAATTGCAAATGTAGATGAAGGAGCTTGAGTAAGAGGCCATGCACCAGCCTAAACAGAAAAAAAGTAAATAGATCAACATCATCTGACTTGAAAATAAATACTTAAAAAATGATGTAAGAACTAAAACATCTTTTTTTCCTCCCTTAAAATTTTGGTAAAACCCGTCAGCATTACTATCATGGGATATTTGATTCCAAATGTAACTTTGGAAGACACAATCGACTAACTGAAAAAAATCTAATCAGACATCTATTTATTAATCCTTTTTAACAGAGTATGTGAAATGATTAGTGTATGCCCACAATAAAACACATATTCATACCTGTAGAACATATATTTGAAAACTAATTCCCAAATCTATTACTGTGTCTTGGTTTTTGATAAAATTGTTGAACTTATTGTTGAGATCAGCACTGACACTCATATCTGTATACATCCGATGTAGCTTGCTGGTAAACTCATAACCACAGGCTTGCTGTTAAAAAAAAAGGGGGGGGCATTTTTGTGTTTTTTAATATGATTTAAAAAGAAAAAAGGATAAGCCATATTGTAGAAAGCATTGGTTACTACTGCACTGTAAATGCCCTCACTGTGCATCTACACCTAAACCCAAAAAAACCCTGCTGCCATCGAGTCAATTACAACTCATAGCGACCATACAGGGCAGAGTATCATAGCTCAAGCAGCTGCTCAAAACAAATTCCTTTCTTTTTAAAGGTCATTAAATAAGTAAATGAAAACACATAATTATGATACAATAACTATCCCTTTAAAACACAAGCTTTTCTATAAATCCATATATCTCATTTCAACACTGCAAAATGCTGTTACTATATATAAGATACTGTTTAATATTTAGTGTCAAATACACATGAAAAATTACTGGGAATACTCAAGTCAGTAGTCAGTAAAAAAGGGAAAGTACTTAAGCATATTTTTAATACCCATCTACTAAGTAATGACAAATCTTTTTCTCTGAAATTATTTCAAACTGTCAACATGAGGTCAAAAATCTGAATCTCGAATTTCAGGATATAAAAGGCTTTGTGTTCTGTTAATGTTACTTTAAAAAAACTTTTTTTTAAAAGTCAATTTTTGTTATGTTTAAGAAGGAGTACACATTAAATGCAATGCCTACAGGAAAAATTTGGACTACTGAGTAACTCAGAATAAATATAAATCAATTACCGGTTGTCTCATCTGTGTGTAAGCTAAAATGAGATAAAAATGAACTGAAATCCAACTGCACTCCAAAAACTTAAAGGAATATTTTAGGTTTATTCATCTATAAGTGATATAAGTCTTCAGTAAAGTAACTAATTATCTTCTGGATCTTTCTAAATTAATATATTGATGTATTTTGTCCTTTTAACACAGTATTTGCATATCCCACTGTATGAATATACCATTACACATTTAACTAGTCGCTGTTGATTATTTCCTATTACAAATAATGCTACAATTAATGTCTTTGTGTACTAATGAAATAATTTCTAAGAGAGACATTACTGGATCAAAGGCTTACATTACCTTTAACTTATTGATCATGGCTTCTTCAGAATCCATAGACATAGACAACCCATGAATTAAACGTTTTGCCAGCATTCTTGCGTAGAACTACATTTAAAAAAAATTTTTTTAAGATTATTTCCTTTCTGATGATTTAAAGTTCCAAAATAAATCAAAGCTGACTAAACCACAAATAAAACTTTTCTATTCAGAGCTTACCTTTTGAAAAACGTCCTTATCATCAATATATTTGAAAACGGTAATGAAGCTCGTGAGTTTGTCTTCTACTTCATTCTCAGTCATCCCTTTTGCTGATTTCTTTAGTAAGTTGTCACAGTACTTAGCAAGCTCAAAGAGAAATTGATAATAAGTCTCATAAAGGGCCCTCGTGTACATATCATGTCTCAAAGGAGGCAAATTAACAATAAAATGAAGATCAATGGACAAGGTCTTTGCTGTCCTAAAACTTGTTTAAAAAATATGAAAATAAATTAAGGAACTTTAAAAGTATATGTCATAGAAAATTTTTTTTTAAAAAAAACTATAAACACATCAAAAATCAAATCAACAATCAGGGACTAATAATAAAAGCATTGATATAAAGTAATCAAGTTCCTAAAAGAGCACCTAAGTGAATTTTGAGCAGTTATATAATTTTCTGACACTAAACAACTACTTTTTCTTACTCTTACAACAATCCTGTAAAAGTTTCCTTCAAAGGTTACTGAAAATTTATGATCAGACTTCCTTTAGATATCAGATATAACAAAATTTCCATGAGAAGTAATGCAAATAAATATTTCAAGGCAAACACATTGTAAAACTCAAACTTTATAAAATGAAATGTTTTCTTATTATTACTTAAGGAAATGCTATGGTATATGGACTACTGCATTTCTTAAATAGAAGCCAAATTACATATGATGTAGACCATCATTTTTATTTTTAGTGATTTAATTTCATCTATTTTTCTGAAAAACGCTGAAAACATCAATTTGACATTCTCTTCAGTTTTTATCTTCTAATAAAGACTTTTCAAAAGATTATTTTTAAGCAACCATCAAACTTACCAGTTCAGGTGCTTTGCAAACAGATTTGGGTTCTCTGTAATTTACTACTGATGTAAGGGCCTAAATAGAAAACAGGCCAGTAATTAGGCACCAGCAATAGGGTAAAAGTACAGCTGGTTCACTATATGCTATAATCTCTTATGTTCAAAAAATACCACACCACGAAAAACTTGGCATTTTAGTGGCAGTCTGTTAATAGTGTTTTCATATCTAACATAGGGTGAACTCCTCTAAATGTATTCCTCATGATAAAAAACCACACCCACTGTCATCGAGTCGATTCTGACTCATAGTGACCCTACAGGACAGAGCAGAACTGCCCTATAGGATTTCCAAGGCTGTCATCTTAATGGACGTAGACTGCCACATCTTTCTCCCACGGATTCAAACCACTGACCTTTTGGTTAGCAGCCGAGCACTTAACAACTGCATCACCAGGGCTCCTTTCCTCATAATAATTACAGAGTAATTATATATTCTATTCCTATTGAAAGACGTTCTTTATAACTTACTACTAAAATCTGAACACAGATAAAATAAGGCTACTTTTAGCTTACAACAACCTTTCAAACAAATTTCCTCTAAAGAATACCAAAATTGAAGTTTATAAAAATACAGTAAAACCTGCAAAGGCTGGAAACCGTGTAAGGCGGAAACCTGTCAGAGAAGGAAAACTCAAATATTTTCCACTAACAGAGAGCAATAAAAAAGTGGTAAGACTGCACTCTGTCAAAGGCAGAAAACTTCCAAGACCTGTAAAAATGAGGCAGTCCCACTGAGTTTCAGCTCTCACAGTTTCACTGTAATATTTATTTTTAAGTATTATTCAATGTAGCCCAAGTACCCAAGTATTATATTCCAAAGGAAAAATCCATACTAAAGAATATTAAAATTATTCAGGTACTTTTTAGACAGTATTAGTTTATTTGCAACAATTCCCCTTATGTAACATAATCACAGGAGTTCAAAAAAACATTTAATTTAACCATTCTCTTAATAATTTAAAAGTTGTTAATTATTTCTACTTTAACTTTCAAATTGAAATTAGTCACCTGAAGTTGATCTCCACATCTGGACCAGAAATCTCATAATTAGAAGCCCTAATTCTGAAACTGCCTAAGAATGATGATGACTCAAGGATGATGATGAAACAAAGAGACTTTTATATAGATAAACATGAAGGTTACCTTATCCAGTGCACTCATGAAGTGCTGATCACCATTCAAAACAGTGTTGATAAGTTGAACAAATTTACCATGTACTTCCAAAACTGATTCCACAAACAGTGTTGGCATCTAAAAATACGAAATAGAAAGTACAAAATCACATTTTAAGAAGTTCAAGGATAAAATCATGCTTACTAAAGGTGTGTTTAATTAAGAGTAAAGTCTCCCCCAAGCAAATCATATTTTATATACACGTACACACTCAGAAAATGTTTTAGCTAAGATGGTCTTAAAAATGTTTAATGCTGACATTGAAATGAGCTTTCCATTCAACACGAAAAATGCAACACTGCGTAGGTTCCTCTGCCAGAAGAATCCTCCAAAAACACACTTCTCGCTTATGTTGGAATACCATAACTTAAGGGTAACAAGATATAATCTCTGAACTACCATGCCTTCATAGAGGGTTATATAAAAACAAAAACTACCTTCAAAGCCACTGATGGCTGAAAGAGACAGGAAGGCTAAAGAGTCAGTATCTGTGGGAATACAGGCCCCTGGAGCTGGGTGGGAACAATCAACCCCTCACAGCTCAGAAGCAGGAAATACCTAGTACTGCAAAAGTAAGTTTTCCCTCTTAATGAAGATAACTATGAAGAAGACCGTACCTAATTAACTAAGTCAACTAAAATCATCTGAGTCTCTCACAAATGCATTATTGTTTTCTCTTTCTCGTATTTCCATCTCCCAGCCCTTGACACCAAACTCTATACCTCTATGCCCAGTGTCACTCAACACCCTGAATCTACAAACCCAATGGTATAAATTAATAAACCTAATAAACAATACAAACTAATAGTTCTACAAAATGGAAAATTTATGCATTCATTGTGGCAGGACATAAAAACTAAGAAGACCATACAATAAATTATTTGCCAGAAAAACAAATCTACAACTAAGGTTATCAGCTCCTAATTAAGGCGTCTGAGCAATGGTATCTATGCATACATTACTATATTAAGATGAAGAGCAAATATTCTTCTTTAGAAAGATACAGAAGTAATATTTCATGTCATATCTTATTCCTCAGCCATCACCAGTAATAACAAAAAAGGCAGTTCAACAAGATTGTAATGATAGGAACACACTTTGATAGGAAAGGCACCTCACCTTGCTGTAAACAGTCATTTGCCTGGTAGGCTACTCTTAAGAAAGATGGGTATTAGGAATATGAAGGTCACTGTTTTAGATAGCAAACAAATATACATAGGGAAGATTGTTTTAATCTAAATTTGCTTCCTGGACAATCAAATTCAGAGAATATGCAAAGAAAAAGTTTCAAATTGTCTGTATTACCACTAACACTACCACATCAACAACTAATTAAGTATTAATGCCAGCTATGAAGAAACTTAGTTATTTATAAACAGTCAACATATTTTTCTGTGAGAAGTTAGTTAACAATTGCTAAGTGAACACATCAATATGGCTAAGAAGTTCATCTCATCCAATGATTTTCTAATAATTTGATAATTGCAAGATGAGTCCAACAAACTCTAGGTTTAAAATGATTTTAATAAAGATGACTGATCTGTTGGTATAGTAAAACTATGCAATTTTTTTCTTTCATCTTATAAAACTGTGAAGTCCAAAGAAAAACTCCATAATAAATCTGATCAAGAGAAAAAATTTCCAGTTCCTTATATAACTCACATTTTCCTGAGTAAGATTACTGGTTGCTCTGAGGCCCTCATCATGGATATGATTTTGCAGCTCCTGAATCATATGAGGTAAACCAGTGGACACAGCACGAAGTAAGACATACATATTTGCCATGTCTGAGGGGGAAAAATTGATTATTAACTTCACAAACATTTCAAAAAATATTTTTAATTTACTTTATTAGGTAACATGTGCTTCAACATGCAGAAGTACAAAACAGTATATAAAGTGCACCCACACCCTTGTCTCCCAGTCACCTAGTCCCACTCCACACAGGAAAGCAATGTTGTTGTGGTTTAGTATCTTTCCAAAGATGTGGTACGCCCATTCAAGCAAATACACAGATTCTTCCTTTTGCCCCTTTTTACACAAATAGTATACTATTTTATGTATTATTTGCAGTTGTAGAGCACTTAACATTTTAATTTGAGACCTTTCTATATCACTACATAAAGAATTTGCTCGGATTTTACAACCGCGTAGTACTCCGTTATAGATATATTACAATTACTTAACAGTCAATGGAAATTTGTTTCCAATCTCTTGGTATTACAAACAATGTTCAATTAATAATTTGTATGCTGGCAAGGATATCTGTATCATAAATCCCTAGAAGTGGAACTGCTGTGTCAAAGTTTAATCTTGTAATAGATCCTTCTAAACAGCACTCCCAATACCCAGGAGCTCCCTTGCCAACAACATGCTATCAAACTTTTTCACCTTTGCCACTGAGAGGTGAAAACCATGTCTCAGTGTAGGGGTCTTCATTTTCAACTTTACTGACATATAACACACATACAAAAAGTGTGGAAATCATAAGTGTGTATCTCAATGAATTATCACAAGTGAACACATAACAACACACCCATGTAATCACCACCCAGAGTACGAAATAGAACATTACCTACACCCTAGAAGTCCCCTTCATGCCTCCTCCCAATCACTATGTACTCCTCTTGCTCCTCTGCAAAGGTAACCACTATCATGACTACTAAACCACAGATTAGTTTTACAAGTTTTTGAACTCTATGTAAATGGAATCATACAATATGTATTCTTTCATGACTGGTTTCTTTTGTTCAACATGTTTATAATGTTCATCCACGTTGTTAGGTGCCATCGAATTGGTTACAACTCATAGAGACCTTTTGTAAAACAGAACGAAACACTGCCCGGTCCTGTGCCATCCTCACAACCCTTGCTACGTTTGAGCCCACTGTTGCAGCCAATGTGTCAATCCATCTCGTTGAGGGTCTTCCTCTTTTTCGCTGACCCTCTACTTTACCAAACATGATGTTCTTCTCCAGGGACTGGTCCGTTCTGATAACACGTAGAAAGTATGTGAGACGAAGTCTTGCCATCCTTGCTTTTAAGGAACATCCTTGCTGTACTTGTTCCAAGACAGATTTGTTCATTCTTCTGGCAGTCCATAGTATATTCAATATTCTTCGTCCACACCATAATTCAAAGGCATCAATTCTTCTTCAGTCTCCTTGTATTTGCTGTCCAGCTTTCGCATGCATATGAGGCGACTGAAAATACCATGGCTTGGGTCTGGCACACCTTAGTCCTCAAAGTGACATCTTTGCTTCTCAACACTTTAGAGAGGTCTTTTGCAGCAGATTTACCCAATGAAATGCGTCGTTTGATTTACCGACTGCTGCTTCCACAGACATTGATTATGGATCCAAGTAGAACAAAATCCTTGACACTCTTTTCTCTGTTTATCATAATGTTGCTTATTGATCCAGTTGTGAGGATTTTCATTTTCTTTATATTGAGGTGTAAACCATACTGAAGGCTGTAGTCTCTGATCTTCATCTATAAGTGCTTCAAGTCCTCTTCACTTCCATCAAGCTAGGTTGTGTCATCTGCATATTGCAGGTTGTTAATGAGTCTTCCTCCAATCCTGATGCCGCATTCTTCCTTATACTCCATATATTGTATGTAGCTATAATTTGTTCATTTCCATTTCCGTTCTACATTATTGGACATTTGGGTTGTTTCCAGTTTGGGGCTAGTACATGCTACTATGAATATTCTTGCACGTATCTTTTTTTTGCATATGTGCATGCATTTTGGGCAGCAGGTTATATACCTAGGGGTGAAATTGCTAGGTCATATCATTATGAGCGAGATTGAGCATCTTTCTTCATATATTTAAAAACTGTTTGGATTTCCTTTTCATATCTTTTGCCCTTTTTCCTACTATTAAGAACTCTTAAGGTACTAAGAAAACTAGCTCTTGTGATATAAAAATGTGCACATTTTCCCAGTTTTTCTTTTGACCTTAAAATATACTTTGAAAATATATTTTTCCAAAGTATATTGCTATCAAACAAGATCATTAATATCACACACAAGTAAAATTTTGCTGTAGTGGTTGCAGCAGTACATTCAAAAGCAGTTGCAGCAGTACATCGACAGGGAATGGCCAGGGGTTCAAGCAGATTCAGAAGAGGATGTGGAATGAGGGATATCACTGCTGATGTCAGATAGATCTTGGCTGAAAGCAGAGAACATCAGAAAGATGTTTACCTGTGGTTTTTTGACTATGCAAAGGCATTCAACTGTATGGATCATAACATATTATGGATAACATTATGAAGAATGGGAATTCCAGAACACTTAATTGTGCTCATGAGGAACACGTACATAGACCAAGACGCAGTCATTCAAACAGAACAAGAGGATATTGCGTGGTTTAAAGTCAGGAAAGGTGTGCATCTGAGTGGTATCCTTTCACCATACGTATTCAGTCTGTATGCTAAGCAAATAATCCAAAAAGCTGGACTATATGAACAAGAACATGGCATCGGGATTAGAGGAAGACTTATTAACAAACTGCGTTATGCAGATGACACAATCTTGCTTACTGAAAATGAAGAGGACTTGAAGCACTTACTGATGAAGGTCAAACACTACAGCTTTCAGTATGGATTACACCTAAATATAAAGAAAACAAAAATCCTCACAACTAGACCAATAAGCAATACCGTGATAAACAGAGAAAATACTCAAGTTGTCAAGGATTTTATTTTACTTGGATCCACAATAAACGCCCATGGAAGCAGCAGTCAAGAAATCACACGACATACCGCATTGGGCAAATCTGCTGCAAAAGACCTCTTTAAAGTGTTGAAAAGCAAAGACGTAACTTTGAGGACTGAGGTGTGCATGCCCCAAGCTGTGGTATTTTCAATCGCCTCATATGCATGCGAAAGCTGGACAATGAATAAGGAAGACCAAAGAAGAAATGATACCTTTGAATTATGGTGTTGATGAAGAATACTGAATATACCATGGACTGCCAGAAGAACAAACAAGTCTGTCCTGGAAGAAATACAGCCAGGATGCTCCTTAGAAGCAAGGATGGCAAGACTTTGTCTCACATACTTTGGACATGTTATCAGAAGGGACCAGTCCCTGGAGAAGGACAACATGCTTGGTAGAGGGTCAGCAAAACAGAGAAAGACCCAAGACAAAATGGACTGGCACAGTGGCTGCAACAACGGACTCAAGTATAACAACAATTGTGAGGATGGCGCAGGACTGGGCAGTGTTGCGTTTTGTTGTACACAAGATCCCTATGAGTTGGAACCGACTCGATGGCGCCTAACAACAACAAGACATGTATATACATGCTTCAGTAGTAAATAGTTTTTCAAGGTTGTTGCATCAATTTAACTCCCACCTCAGTGTAAAACAACTTTCCACTAGTCTACGTACTTGTCAACACTTAGCATTTTCAGTCATATTAATTTTATATTAAAATACTGAGTAGATATTGATATGTTAATGTGGTTTTGATTTGTGTTTCCTATTTTAATGAGATTGAGTACCTTTTTATGTGTTTATTAGCCATTTTGATATCATCTATTCTGTAGTGCCTGTTCAAGTTTCTTGACCATTTTGCATTTTGGATATAAATCTTTTTCCATTGTTGCCAATATCCTACCCTACAACTGTCTTTTCACTCTCTTTTTGGTCTTTTGATGATCCAAAGCTATTAACTTTAATGTAATTCACTTGATCAATCTTTTCTTTGTGGGCAGTGCTTTTCATGTTCTATTTAGAATATCTTTCCCTACCCCAAGGTCATGAAGATACTCTCCTCTATTATCTTCTAGAACAGTGTTATTGTTTTACCCTTTACATTTAGATAAAAAACTCACCATGAATCAATTTTGCGTATGGTGTTTGAGGTACAGATCTAATTTTATTCTTTCCAAATGGATATCCAATTGACTCAGCACTGTGTTAAAAAGACTATCTTTCACTCACTGCTCTGCAGTGCCCCCATGGACTTACATCAAGTGTCTATATATAGATAGGTTGTTTCTAAGCGCTCTATTTTATTCCATTGGTCTAGTTGTCTATGCATACACCAGTGTCTCACTGTCTTCATTATTGTGGTTTATGATAAGTCTTGCTATTCTATAAAGTATATCTTCCAATCATATTCAACAAGATTGTCTTGGCTAGTCTTACGGCAAGACTGTAACTTTCACAATTTAAAATAAAGGAAGAAAGAAAATTCTTGAGTTTTCATTAGATTGTCCAGGATCTATAAACCAATGTTGTTTTTAATAGCGTATAGTCTTCTGTGTAGGTCTGGCACATCTCTTGTCACATTTATCCTCTATTTGATAATACTTAATGTCATTTTCTCTTTTTCTAACAAATTCCACGTTTTTCACTATTCATGGCTGGTATATTATCGTAATTTTATTTTGTATTTCTCCTATTATGAGTGAGACTGAGTATCTCTTCATATATTTAAAATCTGTTCATACTTCCTTTTCTTATCTTTTGCCCTTTTTCCTACTATTAAGAATTCTTAATGTATTAAGAAAATTAGCTCTTCTGATATAAAAATGTACACATTTTCCCAGTTTTTCTTTTGACTTTAAAAATATACCTTTCTAAAACAGCTATTCAAAATAAACTATTAATAATCTGCAAAACGTATATTGAAGATTTTAAAGACCATTACTAAAATATGTTTTGAATCTAAGGTGGCTGGGAGCTAATCTAAAAGATGGGTTTGTAAGTTAATTTTTATTCACATTTATGTCTAGTATCACTTACCATTTTTTTTCTCTTGTCGGATGATATTATGACACTCTGCATGTAAGAACTGTAAGTGGTCTGCCACCATTCGTTGCTGACATTCATGAATCACTTTAGTATATGAACTTGGATGTAAGTATTTTCGACATCGAATTTCTTCATCTTTTAATCTACCTAGAACCTACAGAAATATAATCTTTGATTTATGAACTACTAGGTTTTACTATGATGAAAAACTTGTAATATCAGTAAGTAAATTAGGTAGTCATATTGTAATGGCTCAATTAAACACAATAACGGTAATAAAGAAGGGTTATATAGCCAATTTAAACCCACATTCCATCAATCCTTTAAAATGTTTATTTAAGCTACTAGCTATCACCTACATGTCACCACAATCTTCTGTATAAGAACTAAAGTTAAATGGTCTGCATTTTGTCTTCATTTACAGACCCCAATCATTCTATTATGTAAACAACCCAGTATGCAATAGGAAAAGTAGGTACACATTATTAAAAACTCAAACAGGTGGCCACTACAGGTAGTCCTTGACTTACAACGTATTCGAGTTACAACAAACTGCACTTGTGACCATCTTTTTTTCTTTTTGCACATCTTATCATTAGTAATATATACTACATACAATGTTGCATCACATAATTTGGTGATGTTATCATTCTCAGATGTTCACTCACAGACATTGAACGTTATGATTTACTGTTCAAAACAATGCCATAAAGCAAACTACGGCAATAACAATAAAAACTAAAAAAAAAAAAAAAAAAAAAAAGGAAGTATTTGACTTACATCAGAACCGACTTATGTCGGAGTCATCAGAACGAAACCCCGTTGTAAGTCGGGGACTACCTGTATATGAATATTTAAATATCAAACTAAAGAATAATTTACATCAACTGAATCAAGCAGACCTTTACTAAAGCTTAACCTATATAAAAAGCACTGAGCTACAAACAATACACTGATTAACATTAACCAGAACTAGCTATTAAGAACAGAGAATTAACTAATTTCAACATCAAAACAAAACTGCAATGAAAATTATGCTAGCACAGCACATGTACATACAAGTGTAAGTAGACTAAGAAAACACTGTAACATAAAGCTATGTAACTAGAGTTTGTGAACTTAACTGGTCCCAGGGAACTATGTATATTTGAGGCTTTGAGAGTACTGCTGTGTCTGCCTGGGCATCAAGAGAAGGAACATATAAAGGAAGGGGAAATAATACATCATGCTTGTGTACTTCTCAAAAACCTTTGGATGAAAAGGAGGCTCAAGACGAGAGAGTCGGCTACTCTCTGGAGGCAGGAGTGCAGGGAAAAGTCACAGAAACCAAGAGCGTGCAAGAAGGTGCCTAGATTAAAAAGGTGTTCACCATGTTTCATCAACTAAGAGTCAATTTGGTCAACAAGTTTTTCTTTTAAAATAAAAATAGCACTTAAAAGGATTAAGCCAATTAATCATTTATACCATTCTATAAGTGGCTTTAATCAGCTTGCTAGATTAACTAAATGCAACAAGAATTACAGTATGGGCTTGAGGGAGGTGAGGGAAGATGGGGGGAAAAATGCTAACTTGGGGACAGACAAGGTTGGGGTGCCCCAGTGCAGGGCTACAAATAGCTATAAAACCACCAGCAGCCAGAGGGAAAAACTACAGAAAGAAAGAGGAAGGCTACACTAATCAGTAACTAATTAAATGTATAGAGATGAAATCCTAGGATTTTAGCACTTGAAGCTATTAACTCATTGCCGTCGAGCCGATTCCAACTCATAATGACCCTATAGGACAGAATAGAACATTTGCCCCACAGGGTTTCCAAGAAGCTGTTGGTGGATTCAAACTGCCGACCTTTTGGTTAGCAGCTGAGCTTTTAACCACTGAACCACCAGGGCTCTGCCAGAGCTATTAAGGTTCACCATTATTTCCTGAATTGATCTACTTATATAAACACTATTTTCCAAACATAATTTAATTCCAATGGCCTCTATTTTAAAGCCAGGTATGTTATTATTGTTGTGTGCCATCAATTTTGACTCATAGCGACCCTATGTGACAGGGTACAACTGTCCCATAGGGATTCCTAGACTGTAATTTTACAGGAACAGATCACCAGGTCTTTTTTCCTGTGGAGTGGCTGGTGGGTTCCAACTACTGACCTTTCGGTTAGCAGTCCAGCACTTTAACCACTGTGCCACCAGGCCTTCTTAAAGCCAGATATAACAAGGTGTACATGAATCACTCTGTCTGCACTTTAAGACTACTTCTAGAGCCTTACAGAAGAGTCTAAGATGCAAAAGGGCTAAGAACTAAGAACTACTTGTTTAGTATAACCTGCACTGAATAGATGGAGGAAAAAAGGCCTAGAAGACTTGTTCAAGGTCCCAGAGATAATTAGTGGCAAAAACAGTAATAGAATTAAACAACTCCTGATTCTAGACCATGGTTTTGTCAAATATATAATGGTGCTATCAGTAAATACTGATTGACCTATGTTTTACAGCTATTCCATTTATATCATTTTATCTTTCTTGGTTAAACTAACAAAAATCATTCAGTACTAAAATGCTTGCAATCCAACACTGCAGGTGAAAATACCTGGTTAAAAATTCTCACATATCTTGTACGATGACTGAATTTATAATATGACTATATTTTACAACTAATAAAATATATATGAAATTTTAAATATAATATAATCAATAAGTGTTGCTTTAATAATTAATTAAAAATTTTTGTGGAGGTTTCTCTTAGCCTTCCAAGAACTTAAAAGACAAAGAATGACCTATCCAAGTATGCAGAATTATTACATCTCCCCTTATTTTTCCAAAAAAGAAAAAATCCAAATACCTAGCTTTTGCACTTATCCTATTCCCTAAACACATACTAAGTACAAAATCCAGTTTATAATTTTGCAAATAAATAATAATATTAATTAGAGACAAGCAAACCCCTAGCAATCAGGATTTATCAAAAAGCATCAACCATGATGAAAATTGGAATAGCACTTTTCATCAAGGAAAATGCTCTAGCAAGAGCAATGACATCAATAGGTGTTGCACATTAACTATATAACTCAGAGTGATGATAAATAGAACATTATCCACCAAAAAAAAAAATATATTAGCTAGGAAAGTTAATGTCAAGTAAAACCATGCCTCATATATAATAGGTATATTTAACGTAGTATGTCTTATTTCTTACCTTTTCCATATACTGTGAGCAGTTTGATTCCTGTAATAAATTTGAAGCTTCTTGTTTGTAATACTCTCCTGTTTCAGTCAGAAAGGGAGACTCAAAGATTTCCTGATAAAACTAAATAAATCAATTAAAATTACATTTAAAAAAAACTGCAAGTAAATTTAAGAAATTAAAGGTCTGATTATTTATGTTTTAAATGTTTTAAACATCATGTTTATCTTTACCTTTAAGGGGAATTTTTTCTTATACTGTTCAACATGAACAAAGGAGTTAATAACCCCATGGATTACTTTCTGGTTCGGGTCTTCTCCACCACGATCACTAAAACAAGGTATAACATAAAATATTTTAACAATAGAAACATCTACTGAAATATACCAAAGTATGTCAAAACATGGCTGCTAATTCCACTGATCTAATCAAATTATAAAGCATTTGAAAAGTCAATGCATGCATGATGCTTAAAATAATTTTTTTCGTATCACAACAATATTTATGGTAGTTACTATCTACATAGGATGTCATTTCAATTAAAGAAAAATTTTAATTGTAAAATTAAAAATACGTCAATACTGGAATGAAACTTCTTTAATTTTAGTGAAGTAGATATGAGCTCATCAAGTGTCAAGACTTAAAGGCTGGTGTCACAAACTCTATTAGAGGGTTTGGTTCTGAGAATGTCAGTATTTGAGGCATTACAGGAATGTCTATAGTAATTCGATGGTATACATTCCTCAAAGGTACATTCCATATAATGCATCACTCATTGTGATGTATTACTTATTGTGATATATAATGTATCACTCATTGTGATATACTATAATGTATCACCCTATATAATGCATCACTAGTAGCTACTGCTCTTCTAAGAGACCTCCTGGAGGAGCTGAGCTGTTTTCCATTGAAGCACATTTGGAAATTTAGTGAGATAAAGGTTTTAATATTTCTATATCCCTTTACAATTACAGGAGCCCTGGTGATGCAGAGGTTAAGAGCTCAGCTGCTAACCAAAAGGTTGGCAGTTCCAATCCACCAGCCACTCCTTGGAAACCCTATGGGGCAGTTCTACTCTGTCCTATAGGGTTGCTATCAGTTGGAATCGACTTGATGGAAAAGGTTGTTTTTTTTTTTTGGTTTGGTTATAATTACAATGGGCTTTAAAATCACCTCAATAATCCATGTGACATTTGATAAGTTCCCACTCAATGGCACTACTGAGACACCAGTCTGAACAATCAAATAAGAAATGCACGTAAATATTAGCTTTTCTAAGTTATAGAAATAGGAAAGTGAAATTGAAAAAAAAAAAAAATTTACTGAAAGCCACAGTAAAACAGTCTGGCCCTACGTTGGGAATTTCTGACTCCACTACTAATGCTCATATCAAACCATTATGAGGTCAAAGGTTGACCTTGCTATTGGTAATCTTCCATTATACTTTAAAATTTTTTAAATTAATTATCTTTATAAAGAGAGTCACAAAAAATATGCTATCAACATGCCCTAGTGAAAGCTTCTTGTTATTTATACTGGGATATAAATATGCTCTAAACATTTAAGTTTAAGAAAAGCATTGAGGCAATTATCTTTATGAATTAGTGTCCCTCCCTGCCTCTGCATCCCTCTAATCCTCTTTCATTTTTCCTTTAATTAACTGGATATTTTGTACATGAATTAGTATCGCTACAGTAATTTTGTCAGTCAGAGTCTTAAATACAAAGTCTACCCCTTAACATTACTAATAAGAAAAATGAGTTCACATAAGGTCACACGCAGTGAGCTCCTTTCCTCTGCTCACCTTCCACTGGTTCTTTCTTAAGCATAAGTTCAATCTGGTGAAAGAATGATCTAACCTATCTATTTGGAACCGACTACTTATCTTTTTCCTTTAAACTTTATCCAGACCAAATGAAAACCAATCAAGAATGAGAACTATCTGAATATTTGGAAAACCAGGTTACCTAAAATTCTTTTTATGAACAAATTCTATTTTCCTTACTCAGTGCCAGGAAAACTTCTACTCCTGCCATTCTTAGGACTCTCACCATTTGTCTACGATCTCAAAAGACCTCTACAAATTGGAATCAAGTAAAGCATTGCCTAGAAAAACACTGATATCTCCTAGTGCTTAATAACTAAACTGTCCTCCCTATAACAACATGAAGAAGAATGCGGCATCAGGATTGGAGGAAGACTCATTAACAACCTGCATTATGCAGGTGACACAACCTTGCTTGCTGAAAGTGAAGAGGACTTGAAGTACTTACTAATGAAGATCAAAGACCACAGCCTTCAGTATGGATTACACCTCAACATAAAGAAACAAATATCCTCACGACTGGATCAATAAGCCATATCATGATAAACAGAGAAAATATTGAAGTTCTCAAGGATTTCATTTTACTTGCATCCCCAAACAATGCCCATGGAAGCAGCAGTTAGGAAATCATTTGCACTGAGCAAATATGCTGCAAAAAAATCTGCTGTGTTAAAAAGCAAAGATGTCACATTAAGGACTAAGGTGCACCAGACCCAAGCCATGGTGTCTTCAATCTCCTCAAATGCATGCAAATGCTGGACAATGAATAAGGAAGACCAAACAATTGCTGCCTTTGAATTATGGTGCTGGCGAAGAATACTGAATATACTATGGACTGCCAGAAGAATAAAAAAATCTATCTTGGAAGAAGTACAGCCAGAACGCTCATTAGAAGCAAGGATGGCGAGACTTTGTCTCACATACTTTGGACATGTTATCAGGTGGGGCCAGTCCCTGGAGAAGGACATCACGCTTGGGAAAGTAGAGGGTCAGCTGAAGAGGAAGACCCTCCACAAGATAGACTGACACAGTGGCTGCAACAACGGGCTCAAGCATAACAACAATTATGAGGATGGTGCGCAGGACCAGGCAGTGTTTCATTGTACACAGAGTCACTATGAGTCGGATGGAACTAACTCAATGGCACCAACAACAACATAAGAATACCAGCATCTGAATTCAGAACGTGTTAGGCATAATTACACAATCTTTAAGATCACCATGTATTCTTATAAATGTATAAAAAAGTATTATGCAAAATCATTACATATATGCTGTATTTCTATTCGGTCTATAGATAATGAAAGTAAACTATATAATAATGGTAAGTAATTTATGAAAACACTGAATAAACTATGGTCTCATCTAAGAATAGTGGTCTCAAGAGGTGAGCCTTGAGAAAGGAATTTGAAGAGTATTTAGAAATATGGCTGATTATTTAGTCTTAACAGAAACTGTGTGGAAAATGCCCACACAATCATAGTAAAATTACCAAGGGAATGAAACCACTCAGCTGGAATGACAGGGATTAACAGGTTTAGTTCAGCCCAGCAGTTTAAACCAGGACTTTGTAGTCATGCTGCCTGGACTTGAGTTCTGGCTGCATTAGTATGTCACTTGGGCAGTCACTTAACCTCTCAGTACTTAAGAGATTTCCTCTTCTGTGAAGTGGGGATAAAAACAGTACCTCTTTCATGGGGGAGTGATAAACATTAAGCATAATCTACAAAAGCACTTAGCACAGTGCCAAGTATATGAGTAAATAATCAATAAACATTAGCTAGTATTTTAAATACTGATAGGCACCAAATGGAAATATTTCCAACAAATTAGAGAGGTGAATAAAGCTAAGAGATCAAAAAAGCACTAACTGTGATTTTAAAATCAAGGATTTTAAAGCCAACTAATCACACACTTAACTCAGGTAACAGACCAGGTCTGCAATGGTCATTAAAAGCTAGGCTGGGGAATTCTCCAAAGTCCTGATACTGATATGTGAATTCGGGAAATCTCTTGGTGTACTCTTCATTTACCTCATGTGTGAAATAAGAATAGGGTTCCAGCACACTAAACATAGCCTCCTGCTCCTACTCTGAAAAATAACAGAAAGAATACTTTTTAATACTCCGTTGTTGTCACAGCCTTGGACTTGCAGAGACTGAATAAAGATGGAAACAAGACAGGGTAGAGTAGAAAAATAAAACTACAGACAAAACTGCACATGGCAAGAACTGCTACCATAAAGGCAGGGGAAGAGAGTGGAGGAAGACAGATGGGAAGCAGCATATACTGAAAGCTGGAGGGTGCACAAAGGGTGACAAAATCAGGGCATCGGGGAGATCCACCATAAACGATACCGAGGTCTCGGAAGCCACGCAACAAGCAACAGCACTGTGTCCCTGCTGGACCTGTAAACATGGTGCCTGAGTGGAGGAGGTGCCCCAGGAGGAACAAGAAACCTTTACACTCAGGACTACTGCAGCACCTCGCCTGATAGTACCTCCCAGGCTTCCCCATTTCCACCACAGAAAGGCTGTGGGAAATCAGGGACACTTTTCACCCTCAGATGCGCAAAATTCTTAGTCTGATATTATCAATTATTGGTCAGTGTGTAAAGAAATAGGTATTTTCACACGCTGCTTATTAAAGTACAGGCACTTCATAAGGCAAACGGGCAAAACTCTAAATGCACACGCTCTATGACCATGAACAAACATCTACATATGTGTATAACAGACACATATCAGATGGTTTCTATAGCAAAGCTGTACTAATAGAAAAACTGGAAACAACCCAATGTCCACCACTAGAAGAGTTTAACAAAATGAAGCAGAACCATACCAATTATTACGTAGCAATTTCAAAAGAATTAGGTAGATCTTTACGTACTAACATAGAAAAATTGCCAAGATACACCACTGAATAAAGAAAAAGAATTAAATTAGCATAATAAATATCATTTGTTTTTTAAAAAAAGAAAAAAGTTATATACTAAAAATAAGAAAACCTATTTCTGTATGTAGACATGAAAACTGATAGGAAAAGGTTTGGAAAGACAGTTAACTAAATGACAACAGGGATTACCTCTGTGGAGACAAATGAGATTGAGGAAAAGACTAGAAATACTAAAAGTTTTTCAGGGATGCATTTGTGTATTATTTGCTTTTAGAACTAGGTTTTTCACTGAGTAGTTGATACCAGGTCTGGGAAACAAACTGCACAAGGTAAGTTTGGAACATCCTGACATACCAGATGGCAGGAAAGCTATCAAATATGAGTAGGGTTGAGTCAAAAAGACTCTGGCACCAACTAGCAATTAAAGCAATTTAAGCTTTAATAAAGTAAGACTTACAATGACTAGAAACTCATCAAATATGTTTAAGTATATGAGTTCATCAGATATATCTTTTAAAAAGCTAACTGGTCACCTTCAGAGGGTAACAGGGAATCAACTCATTATCTTGAGAACTGGGTGAAAGAAAAAAACAAGCTTTTATCTTGCCTTTCTTATACGAACTTTACCAAATAGTAGATGAGGAAAAGCCTATCTTTCCAGGTAATAAGTGAAAACAAAATGAAAGAATTAGAATGTCATAGCTTTACAAATCCCAGTAGGGAGCATACATGGCTGCTAACATAAAAAAAAAAAAATTGAAGTGTCAATGACTTCACTCTATTTGGATCAACAAAGTCCACAGAAGCAGCAGTCAAGAAATCAAATAACATATTGCACTGGGCAAATCTGCTGCAAGAGCACTCTTTAAAGTTTTTAAAAGCAAAGATGAATAAGGTGCACCTGACTTACACCACGGTGTTTTCAATCGCCTCATACACATGCAAAAGTTGGACAATGAAAAAGGAAGACAGAAGAAGAATTAACGCGTTCAAATTATAGTGCTGGTGAAGAATACTGATATACCACGGACTTCCAGAAAAATGAACAAATCAGTCTTAGAAGAAACACAACCAGGATGCTCCTCAGAAGTGAGGACAGTGAGACTTTGGCTCACTTACTTTGGGCACATTACCAGGAAAGTGCAATCACTAAAAAATTACATCATGGTTGGTAAAGTAGAGGGTGAGCAAAAATGAGGGAAACCCTCAATGCGACAGACTGACACAATAGCCACAATGATGGGCTTGAACATACCAACGAAGATGGCACAGAACCAGGTGTCTTAGTCATCTAGTGCTGCTATAACAGAAATACCACAACTGGATGGCTTTAACAAACAGAAATTTATTTTCCCACAGTCTAGTAGGCTAGAAGTCCAAATTCAGGGCTTCAGCTCCAGGGGAAAACTTTCTCTGTTGGCTCTGGAGGAAGGTCCTTGTCATCAATTTTCCCCTGGACTAGAAGCTTCTCTGCGCAGGAACCCTGGGTCCAAAGGATGCGCTCCGCTACTGGCACTGCTTTCTTGGTAGTATGAAGTCCCCAACTCTCTGCTTGCTTCCCTTTCCTTTTATGTCTCGTAAGATAAAAGGTGGTGCAGGCCACACCCCAGGAAAACTCCCTTTACACTAGATCAGGGATGTGACCTGAGCAAGGGTGTTACATCCCACCTTGATCCTCTTTAACCACAGGCAGAGATTATGATTTATAACACATAGCAAAATCACAAAATAAAGGACAATCACACAATACTGGGAATCATGGCCTAACTAAGTTGACACATATTTCTGGGGGACACAATTCAATCCATGACACTGAACAACGTTTCATCCTGTTATACATAGGTCGCCATGAGTCAGAGCCGACTGGAGGGCAAGTACCAACAGCAGCAACATCAAACAAAAGTGAAAATCAGTCACTGTGAAAGACAGTATCATCTATAGTCTTGCCAGAAGGATTAAAGCTTAGTTTGGGCAGGCTGCTGGACTGCCAATTTGCAGGAAATCCAGAGGCAGAGGAACATACTGAAATGTGTCTTACACATAAAATCAGCAAAATCTAGACCACGAAAAGTCCAAAGATTAAACAGTTGGGATTTGTCAAAAATAAACTACAAACAAGGGATAGAAGGGGGAGCTGCTGATTAAAAAGACACAAAGTTTTTAAAAAAAGGACAAGACTAACTTACAGTGTCTAGGGATGCACACTTGGGTGATAAAGCCATAAACAAAGAGAAGAAAGCAATTACCTTAAAAGTCGAGATAGTGGTTATCTTTGGAGAAAGAAGGAATGGGGCACACACAGGGGTTTCTGGGGTAACTGGTAAGGTTCTAGTTCTTAACCTGGGTGGTGGTAACAAGGGTACTCACTTTCTAACAATTCACTAGGCTGTACATCTGTGTTGTAAGGCTTTCTGTATCTACATTTTATTTTATAATAAAAAGGTTAAATAATACACACAAACAAAACCCCAAAAAGTCTAAAAGAAAATTGATATAATATTAATATCTGACAGAATAAGAAAAAAGAGCACAAGATAAAAGAAAGTTACCATATGATGATAAAAATAATTAACCATGAAAATAATAACCTGACACTTAACTAACAACAGAGCCTCAAAATATATAAAAGGAGCAATTTATAAGGAAAAAAAAATCTATAAACAGACTAGAAAATCTTTAAACACATCTCTCAGAAACTACGAGATATGAAAGAATAAAGACACTAAAATTAGACTTTATTTGTATATTTTTTCCTCAATGAAATCTCTGTCTTAACAACTAAAAAACAGAATAACAAAAATATGGACATATCCGAGAAATGCAAGTCAGTCACAGTAGTATGTTATAGACTGTTCCATATTCAAAATGAAAGAGTTTCTTTTTAGTTTTTATTTTTGTTCAAAGAACACTCAACACTAGAAAGTTAAATGCATAGGTTACTGACAGAAAGACGTCATTTTGAGTCTATTTAACATAAAAAAGTGAGTGTCTTTAATGTACCCTTGTGCAACTAAGCAATTCTTTTTACGTTTACTTGAAAATCCCAGTTCTACCATATTACTGTAATAGATATTGTATGAACAGTTACTTTTATCTTTCCTAGTGAAGTAAGGACTGTGAAAAATATGCAGATTCACAACCTATGGCTACATCACTTGCTTTTTTTCTTCCCTGTGAAGGAGGTGTGACCACTACTTTTGGATTATCAATTAAATTTCATGTTCAGGATAGTTCTCGATGATATCATGAAAAAATTAAACTGGCTAACAGTTACGCCACTGATTCTCGTAAGTAAACAAAAAATACTACAATCGATATCTCTTTTAAATTTAGTACTTCATGAAAATTTTTTTTTCAAATTGCATAAAATAAGGGATAATACCTATACTGTTTACATACCTCAAGAAAAGCCACCTTTACAGAATACAATTAAGTAAAAGGAGCCAGGACCCAGTTTGTACCTTAAAAGCAGAAGCTGCATGGTCTTTAAACCAAGAGCTCCTCCTTTTTTCCCCTTTACATTATACTACAGTATAGTACATTACTGCCTTGCTTTTCTATCTGCAACCTTCCCTGCAGAGATCCCACTCCACCTAATTACAACTTCCTCTAGAAGTCGTGAAATCCCTGGTTTATGATTTATGTAATATTTTAGCATTCATGAGCCTTATGAGTTTTCACTTAGTAGAACACTTTGATTTCATAAAAAATCTTTCATTGGCCTCATAAATAACTTTACCTCTCTAAAGGTTGAGATGGCTCTGAAATCTTCAAAGAAGATTTCCTAGCTGGGAGGCTAGGAGGGTTGGGGAATCTTTATGATCTATGTATTTCTTGTACAGTAAGAAAATAATCACACAATTCTATATATGGTTATATACAGCCACTCTGAAAGAGATACAGGTGATAGTACAGCATGAAATACACCTTCTCACACAACCAAAGTTATATTAGAAAATCTACCGGTACCAACCAAATTAATTCATCCATTGAGGAGTCTAAGACTACATAGCTGAAAAAGAAAGAAAGTGCATTACTTAGTAAGATAAAGAATAATAAAAGTAATAATAGCTACAAAGTTAACAGAGGTAGGAATTATCTAAACCAAATTGTAGGAAAAGAGCTATCTCGGTATTAGATAACCAACATGTGGTGGAAGCAGGCATTTTAGCTAAAGGACAACTGCTTAAGAAGCACAGGGGCACACAGATGTAAGCATCAACCAGAATATAGTTTTAAAGCAGCAATATCTAAAAAATATTAAATATTTAAGTGCAAACAATGTACTAATTGTATTTAAGAACTAGAAAAGGTATGTGTCTTTTCTTTTAGCAACTCTTGGCCATTGTGATAAAAAGATACTGTTATGGATTGAATTGTGTCCCCCAAAAAATGTGTGTCAACTTGGCTAGGCCATGATTCTCAGTATTGTGTGATTATCCACCATTTTGTCATCTAATGTGATTTTCCTATGTGTTGTAAATTCTACCTCTATGATGTTAATGAGGCAGGATTAGAGGTAGTTGTTAATGAGGCAGGACTCAAATCTACAAGATTAGGTTGTATTTTGAGTCAATCTCTTTTGAAATATAAAAGAGAGAAGTCAGCAGAGAGACAAGGGGACCTCATGCCACCAAGCAAAAAGAGCCAGGAGCGTGTGAGTCCTTTGGACCCGGGGTCCCTGCACTGAGAAGATCCGACAGCAGGGGAAGATTGCTAATAAGGGCCTTCCCCCAGAGCCAACAGAGAGAGAAAGCCTTCCCTTGACATTGGCACCTGAATTCGTACTCCCAGCCTCCTAGACTGTGAGGGAATAAATTTCTCTTTGTTAAAGCCATCTACTTGTGGTATATCTGTCATAGCAGCACTAGATAGCTAAGACAGATACCATATCAGGCTGCATTAAATAATTTTAGCACTAAGCGTGACCCACCTAAACCGGACTAAAATCAGGTCTATCACACATCTCTGGTCTTAACACTGAAGTCTTTTCACTATTTCCTTTCCACTCCTTTTCTAACAAGAATACGCTAGACAATTCACAAGTCACGTATCACAGAGATTTCTATGTAATTTCATGCTTTATTGTCATCCTATTAGTGATATTTGCTTTTTTATTTAAATAAACCTAATCAGGCCTCATATAAAACCATATACTGAAACAGAAATTTAGAGCTGAAATGGACCTCAAATATAATCTGATTCAACCTTCCTCACTGTATAGTTTAGGATCCAATGATTCACAAAGGTTGCTTTAAAAAAAAAAAAAAAAAAAAAGAGAGAGGTAAGGGGCAAAGAATCAAGATGTAAAGAATCAAGAAAGAATAAGAAATACCACACAGGTTGAAAATCATTTTTCTGAATACACACATGAATACTGTGTCAAGAGTTTAAAACTAGTCATGTGAAAGTAAGATAGCATAACCTCCAAAGGTAAAAAATCCTACCAAAAGACAGTTTCAACCTGATAAACATATCACAGGTATGAAGATAACTGATATAAATTAATTATATCCATTAGCAAGTGTCAAAAGGTTAGGCTGATTGACAAGCTTTGTGTGAGAACCTGCTTTAAAGAATACCTACACTAATTAGATTGCTTTAGGAATTTATCATGGAAAATTTTCACTTGGACATAACTGATTTTACTGAAAACTTACTATGGTCCAGTCACTGTGCTGAATACTTACATAAAGCATCTTATTTTGTGCTATCAACAACAATATAAGACACATATTATTATTCTCATTTAGTAACTTGATTTTCTACCATAGGGACAAAATCATTTTGTAATCAAGTGAAAAAGAGTTGGCAGCCAAATCACAGAAGTGTGTAAAATCCCTGAGGATCAAATTATGTCACTCTGGTATTTGAAAAACTTGTCATTTTCAATCAATTTTAAACACATTTTACTTCCTCCAATTGCTTTTCTTTAAGAAATAAATTTCATTACTTGAAGTAGGAAAATATGGGTAGAACGATTTAACTATAGTTTCTTATTCTTACATGTTTTTCAAAATTATTAATAGAAATCTATTGCAGATGGGGATTAAAAAGAAAAGATAATATATTAACCAAATGGTCAAAGTTAACATCACCAGTAAAAAGTCATGTTGATATCATCTACTCCTTGATATGATGTGATGAGAAGGGAACATCCACTCTGTGGTATTCTTCCTCCAAAAAAATCCATAATTGCAGTCTAATAATGAGATAACATTAGACAAACTAAAACTGAGACATTCTACAAAATGCCGGACCGCTACTCTTAACAGTATTGTAGCAGTGTTCATAAATATACCGTGGGTTGTACGATGGTAAAATTAGGGAAAGCTGGGTGAAGGGTATACAGGAATTCTGTACTATCTTTCCAACTCTTCCCTAAGTTTAAAATTACTTAAAGTTTGTCTGTTTGTTTTTTTAAAAAGAGAATACTGTGAACAACTACTTGCCAACAATTCTGAAAAAGTAATTCAGAATTTAAAAAGAAATACAACTTTGACTAGTATTATAACTATTGAAAACACCACAGCAGTTAAACTTCTTACAAAAAAGAAAAAAATCTTACGAATACTAGGCTCAGATGGTTTTTGTAGTGAGTTTTACTAAACATTCTGAATTTTATACACTCTTCTATTCAAAAGAAAGGCAGTCCTTGGATTACGAACGAGTTCCATTCCTAAATCTGTCTTTAAATCAAATTGTACATAATTCGGAAGTTAGGTACGGTTCATACCTAACATCAGTCAAATGTATGTCTTAGTATATAGTATATAGTGTACCTTTCTGTGCATATAAAACATTAAAGGAACACTTCCAGATACACTAAAACATCTTTAACATAATACAGTAATAATAATGTTTTGATGTGTGTCAAGAAGTAGCATGTTCGTTATTACGAACCACTGCATGTATCTCGAAGTTTTAATTTTATTTACGGGGGTTGGTTCGTAACTATAAATTGTATGTAAGCTGAACACTCGTAATCCGAGGACTGCCTATACCCTGTAAGTTATCCTGCGATGATAAGTCTGATACCAAACCCAGACAAAGACAAAGAATAATTGCAGGCCCATTCCACTCACAAGTACAGATGTAAACTTCTAAATAAAGTATTAGCAAATCAAACGCAAAAAATGTATAAAAGCTATAATTTTTTAAATAGTTTTATCCTGGTTATACAAGGATGGTTTAGCATTAGAAAATCCATAAATGTAATTCACCACATTAACAGATTAACAGGAGGAAAAAAAAACATGATCACTCAATAGAAATATGAAAGGCATTTTATAAAATTCAACACCTAGACTAGTTGTTGATTTCATTACTCTGATAAAGAAGATCTATTTAAAAACTGTAAGAAGCATCATCTTAAATGAGGAAATGTTACAGGTGTAACCTTTAAAATCAGGAATGAGACAAAAATGCTCATTATCCATCACTTCAACATTGTTTTGGAGGTCCTAGCCAAATGAAAAAAATCAACAACAAAAAAGCTATTAATATTTGCAGATTATGATAGTTTATATAGAAAACTCAAAAATATGCAAATGCAAATAATAGAATATAACAAGGTGGATAAATATAAGATTTATATACAAAAGCCAGTTACATTTCTACACACTAGCAGAAAACAACTAAAATAGGTAATTATACAGAACACACTATATACAGTATTGAGAATACCAAGCTCCAGAAATTAATCTAACAAAAAGCATGCAGGACTTTTATACAGAAAATTATAAAAATTTATTCGGAGACATTAAAGGGCCAAAGAACATCAAGGATACTTCTGGCTTCTGGACGCCAAACTTGACCTGCCAGATATCAAGACTCATTATTAAGCCACAATAACAACAAGGTACAAGAGCAGATAAACTAACAAATGGAACAGAAAAAAGCCTGAAAGTGAACCACACCTGTAGGAAACTCTGGTATCTGAGAGAAGTACAACATCAGAACAGTACAGAAGGTAAAGAGAGTTCAAAAAATAGGAGCTCTAAAGTTCAACGTATTTTCTTTCCATGTGTCACTTAACTACTGCCTTTGTTTATGATGTTCCCATGAGAACACAGAGCTACAGAACAAATAAAAACACTTACCAATTCAACAAATAGTTTAAGTGTGGAGGTTTATTTCAGATTACAATTTGTGAAATAATTCTCTTAGGGATAGAGAATTCCACTAAGTAAAGGCTAAAGGAGAAACTCTGACCCTAAAAATCTATAAACCTTCTGAAGAGTATACATAAACATACCAAGTATTTTTCTTTGGAGAAACTCCACATCTTCCATCATGTTTCTAAAGGAATATAAGTATTCTCCCAAAAAGGACGACAGTCATTGTACTTAATTAGGCAAACAAATATTATGATTTAACCAAACTGTTATCAAGTAGTACTTACGAGAAGCAGAAAAGAAGTCTGAAGTAAAAGGAGGAAGGGGAGAAAACAGGGACTTTCATATTTTAAGCATTAGTTAAAGTTTTTAAAAAACTTATTTTGAAATAATTATAGACTCAGAGGGAGTTGCAAAGATAATACAGAGAGATTCCATGTACCCTGCACTCAGCTTTCCTCAATGGTAACATCTTACATAACTATGGTACAGTACTGAAACCAGGGAGCTAACATTGGCACAATCTATAGACCTTATTCAGACTTCCCAGTTTTAACACAACCATTTATGCACTTTTGTGTGTGTATAAAAAAACCAAACCAGTTGCCGCTGAGTTGATTCTGACTCATAGAGGCCCTATGGGACAAAGTAAAACTGCCCCATAGGGTTTCCAAGGCATAATCTTTACCAAAGCAGACTGCCACATCTTTCTCCCTTGGAGCAGCTGGTGCATTTGAACTGCTGACCTCTTGGTCAGCAGTCAAGGGCTTAACCACTGCACCACCAGGGCTCCTTTGTGTGTGTATAAAAATAAAAATAAACCCACTGCTGTTGAGTCGATTCCGACTCAGCGACCCTATGCAACTTTATCCCACGTCTAGATTCACATCACCACCATCATAATCAAGATACAGAACTGTTTATTACCAAAAAGGAACTCCTTCATACCACCCCCTTTATAGTCGCTCACCAACCACAAATCTGGCTTCTGTTTAAACTTTTAAGAAGAATATATTCACTTAATACTTGTGTAATTATTTTTGAAAATCCAAATAAAAAGAAAATATTCTAATAAAAGCTTTGCAGAATGCATAAAGGGAATTTATTTAGTGTAGACTAGTATTCAGAAATACAGGTCTGGACTGGATACATAAATACCATATGAGGAGCTTTGTAAAAATCGAGGCTCATATTCTCCCTAGAGTATGATTCAAAGCATGGAAGTATAAGCCAGGTATCTTATGTTTTCAAACCTCCCCTCCAAATGTATGTATATATGTATGCGTGTGTATATATGTAATGTGTGTGTGCGTGTATAAAAACAGTGAAACCTGTGACAGCCAGAACTCGATGAGATTGCCTTGATTTTCTGGGTCTCACAAGTTTTCCGCCTTTGACAGGGTATAGTATTATCACTTTTCTATTGCTCCTTTTAGTGGAAAATATTTGAGTTTTCCTTCTCTGACAGGTTTCCACATTACACAAGTTCTGGCTTTTGCAGGTTGTGTGTGTGTGTGTTTGTATACATATGCCAGAATTTCTATTGGAAAATACTTTCAACCCTTAATAGTGGTTTCTTCTAAGGAACAGAACTGAAAGTACTGGGAGAAAAAAGAGAGGTCTTTTACTTTTTTCCTTAACCTTCTGTATATTTTTAATTTTTTACAATCAGTATTTATTACTTTTGTAATTTTTTCTAGGAAGATAACTCTTAAAAAGTTCCCTGTGTAACGGTGATTTTCAGGGGCCAGATTTGAGAAACCACCTGTACAAAGTAATGCTCTTTAGAGACTTATAGGGAATATTTAGGAAGCTGGGGATGAATGTGGGAAAAGAAAGTTGATAGGAAATCAAACTTGAAACAGGCTCTGCTAGTTCGGAAAAGACTTTATTCTGGAAATCTCACGGAGCTCTTTACACAAATGGCAATGAGGGGCAACTTGAGCAGACTCTTTCTAAGAGCATATAATACATAAATAAGACCACAGACTTAGGGACCAGAATGACCTAAGTTTGATAGCTGGGTGTGCCATTTACTACTTATATGACATGGGTAAGTGCTTATCCTCCTAAGTCTCATTTGTCCTCATCTGCAAAATGAGTCTACGATAACATTCACCATCATATCCTTTGTAAGAATTAGATGAGATTCCTAATGGACAGTACCTTCCATAGTCTTTCACCCACGGTTATGGTAGTTACGTTATCTGGCCATATGAGCTCAAATAACAATGGGGAAATAGATGGCAAAGCAGTGCAGTAGAAAGACCCAAACTGGAAATCTTATGGCATGGAGTCTATTTCCTTAACAAAACCAAGTTCAACAAATCATTTCTTCTTGTTGAAGTTCAATTTATTTGTAAATAAAACTTGCCCTACCTCCTTACAATCAAATAAAGAAGTGTGTGTGGAAAGACTAGAATACTCAAAGCATTCTAAAAGTACTATATATGTCATTAAGCTAAAGGTATTGGAGCTAAGAGTAGAAGAAATATTCTGTGAATTAAAAAGATAGGCATAGCAGATTTAGAGTTAGACAAATCCAGATTAGAATCCCTGAAATTAAAAAAAGATGGTGACTAGAGACAAACTACCCCAGGTAGAGCTCTACCATTTACATCTTCATTTGTAAAATAGTGATAGTATTTAAGTACCTACTTCCCAAGGTTGTGAGGATTAAATAGGATAATGCACATAAAGCTTTTAGCACAGTGCTTCACATATAGTTGCCACATCTAATGCTTACTATTAAGTCTTGGTCTCCTTAGCTGTAAAATGTACTATAATACCTACCTAATAGAGTTGACTTAAAGAATAAATGAAGTATTGGCAAAATATGTCAAACAATGCTTTAATGGAGACTGATTGTAATAACAAAAATACAAACTGGCCTAATATCTCTGATCAGATCATAGATCTGAGATGTCTTTTCCAGAATTAATATCCTATAGTTGTGTAATTTTTCTTACACAGATTTTCTTTAATTTTTTTTAATCAAATCCATTTTTGACAGTCTAACAATCACACAAAGATGGGGCAAATTATATTAAAAGAGACGAAAAGAAATACTTTTATTTCATAAAAGTATCATTTAGAAAATTACAATATTTTCATTATGCTTTTAACATAAAATAGCTGAATTTTATGTCAAGAAAAAAAGTTAATATTTTTTAGCAAAAGAAATTATACTAGAACCTATAAATCTTTTTAGGGGTGTTCTTCTAGTTAATCATATTTAGCAGAGAGAAGAAAGAAAAAAAGAACTAGTTCCACCCTACTGCCTTTTATCCCCATCTCACTTTCTCTGGAAACCATGGAATCATTAAAAGAGTGAGTGACAATTTTTTAAAACCAGATTACTAATTGCTACTATCTACTTTCTATTTGGGATTAATGTTAAATAAAAAACTATCCTCTTATCCTCTTTTGTGACTTCTTTTCTTAATCCCCATCCTTCTTACTGGAACCCCATAAGGCACTAACAAAATATTCCTTGATTAAAAACTCCAACCAGTGGCCAGGCAACTGAACACTATTTCTAAATCATATCGAACGGAAAAATACAATTGACTTAAGAAAATAAAAGTACTCACTTTTTGATTTCTCGGAGCAACATTCGGATAAGGATGGTCTGAAGTGGTTCAACCATCAATTTTCTCCACATATCCAATGCTAGCTGCCAGGAAAAATAAAAATTAACAAGGCTGAATTACTTAGTATTTGCATGCAACATTTATTCGAAATGTTTTTAAAAGCAAAAATACCCATCAAAAGAAGTATTTATAATTAGTATTTCAAAACTTAAATGGAAACTGAATGTACATAAAGGAAATAAAATTTTAATTTAATATGATAATGATCAGTATATCAGACTTACACAAAGAACAGATTAAAGTTTTGCTACTAATTAAAAATCTTACAGAAATAACTGCTTTATAAAATCTTAATTTATAGATTATTAAACGTTTGGCATTATGGAGGGGGCTACAGATGCATAAGGCAGGTGTTATCCACCAAGGCCATGACAAAAACAAATGAATTATGTTAAATAAAATAATAGGATTTGGCTATTTTTTAAAACCAAGAAATATCTCATACAAAAATAAGAAGGTAAGTCAGTTTAATGAACAATAAAATAAAACATTCATGTATTCACCACCCAGTCTAAGAAATACAACTTCACTATTAAACCTTTGCCAAGTGGCCCCCTCCTTTCCCTTCACTATCCTAAATTTTATGTTAAATCATTCCCTTGTTTATGGTTTTACCATTTTGAAGCTGACGACTACTGGCCATGATAACAAACTCATACTATATATATTCTTCAAAATTTAACTTTGTTATTGAAATCCATCCAAACTGAAATATAACCTCTAGTTTAATCATCAGCACTGCTATAAAATATACTGTTGTATGAATGTACCAGTTTGTTTTTCCTTTCTATTACTGATGAACATGTATTTGTGATTCCAGTTTTTTTTGCTAATTTTTTTTTGCTAAGTTTTTTTGCTGCTATTCCTGTATACATCCTCTGGTGCACATAGGCAAGAGATTCCCTGATATATACCTATGAGTGGAGATGCTGGGCTATAGGATTAGGCAAATGAACAGCTGTACTTAAAATTAAAAAAAAAAACAAATGGTGATTTTATCAATTTATGCTCTCACAAACACTTGATGTGAGTTCCATTAGTCCTTAACAACAGGTATTAATAGGCTTTAGGAAAACTGTTCATCTGGTGGATGTAAAATGGTATCTCACTGTTGTTTTAGCTGTTTGAGCATCACTGTATGTTTATTGTCTATCTAGCTTTTTTCTGTGAAACGTCTATTATCTCTTTTGCCTCCTGTTTCATTAATATTTGTCGTTTTTAACAAAACCTAGGATATATATATATAAACACACACATATACATACACTCACACACACACATACACACACAGTGAAAATCTAATCTCTTGCCAGTTTTATGTATTGTTACTTGACTCTTCACTTTCTCTATGGTGTATTTTTAGTAAAAATGTACTATTCATTTTAATGTGCTCATATTTATCAATTTACTCCTTTAATGTCTATTCTTTTTGTGTCTTTTAAGAAATTCTTCCCTTACCCTAAGGTCACAGGGATACGTGTGCTCCTACGTTGGCTTCTAAAAATTGTCAAGTTTTGTTTTTCACATTTAAGTCTTTAAAATCCAATATATTTTTTTCCCATACACATTACAAATTATTCAGATACCAAAAATTGATTGCCCGTTTCCAACTTAACTGCCCCCACAGATCTGTTTCTGGCATCTCTGTTCTGTTTCCTTGGAGTAACTTTATTCTGATCCATTGATAAATCCATTTCAAATAAGTAAAAGCATTTGTTTTCTCACAAGGAGCAGAGAGCAAACTAGTAAAGCCCTGCTGAAAGGCAAGCTAGCAGGACCTATCACAACTTACAATGTGCTTACCTGTGACCCAGAAACTCCACTTCCAGTTACCCATTCTATGAAAATTTCTGCTCATGTACAAAGGGATATACACATAAATGTAACTCCATGAGTGTAAGCCTTTTGTCTAATTTGTTCACTGCTGTGTTCCCAGCATATAGAAAAGTGCCTAGACATAGAGGGGCTCAATAAATATTTAATGAATGAACAAACGAACGATGTTCACTGCAGTGTTGCTCGTAACAACAAAAAAAAACTAGTAACTAAGGAGAGTGGTTTAATAAATTGTTCTATATTCCTACTAGAAAATATTAAGCTCTCAAAAACAAACTTACATGAAAGTAAGTACATCAGCTATTTAAAAAAAAAGCAAAAAAATACAAGCTGCAGGACTGTATGTAGTATATGATACCATTAATGTTTAAAACATAAAATCAAAACTATTATGTGGGTATACATAAACATTTGTGTGCAAATACATATGTAAAGTTCATAAATTATGCAAATCAAATTGTTAACAGTGATTTCCTCTGGGAAAAGGAGAGGGCTTGGTGATGTTGGTGATAACGGAGGATTTTAAGTAAAACATTCAATTATAATCCTATTAACTAAAAGCAACCCCTGCTAAGATTTTGGTATTTCCTTCTGATTTTTTTTTCTTTGTACCCGTTTTAATCCCTACAGTTCTATTCCAAGTAAACATATAACGTCCAAATATTTTCATAAGCCATTTTTCCCCTTGGTTATAGATTCTCATTAGCAATTTTGCCTACTGATGAAATTTAGATTCTGCATCCATTTGTCACACTTCTTAAATACTTAAATAGTATTTAAAGAAATACTAAAGTTTTTTCCTAAATTTATTATTTTCTTAGTACAGATTAGTAGACATGGGATTACTTGGTGAAAAAGTATTGAGCATTTTAAAGTCTCCTGAAAGACACTGACAGATTTCTTTCTAAAAGGGTCATGCTAACTTAAATATCTACTAACGTTGCATCTCAACCATTTGTTTCCTTCTGTAAAACTCATCACAATTTAATTTCTTTACTTATTTGGCATCTGCTTCCTTTACCTGAATGTATAAGGTTCATAATGGCAGGGACCTTCTATCTGTTCATCACTGCTTCCCAATGTCTGGCTACTCAATAAATATGTACTAAATAAATAAACTTGGACAAGAGTATTTCTTTCAGAATCAGCATATGCAAGACAGATTACAATTTTTCCACATTTAGATTTGAACTACAACTCAAATACATCAACAAATTACTTGAACGGTACACCTCATTGTTTTATTCTGAATTTCTTTAATTACTTTTTAAGTTATAATAAATGTGCAACACTGATAAATCTGTGTTCTCTTTCTTCCAAGCTCTCTTTTAAGTCCATGTTCTTTGCAATTTTTAACAGGAGTCTCAACATTTTCTAAACAATTTGTATGAGCTCTTTTATACAGAACTCTGTCATTGATCCACCAAAACTTTACTTATTAAAATTATCATCATCTTTTCTATTCCTCTATCTGAATATTCTTAGGAAATAATTACAGTATTTTATGAACTTAACATTTAGAACTTACGTACTTGATATTTTTAAAATACTAAACTCAATGTCCTGGGGAAAAAAAGGTCACTGTATCAAATAAACACCCTTATGTTTACCAGTCATTTAAAGAATTTCCTACCTCTCCTATTTCCATAAGTGGTTCATTCATATCTACACCACCATAGCCATACTGAAGGTCAGCTTCTGTCAATTTATTCTTTTTAATAAACTGGGTATTGAGATACCTGAAAAACAAATATAATATCATTGCACACTAAGTAAAAATCAGGACAGAAAATTACTCGTAACTTTAGAATAATAACTTCAGGGTTATAAATAAACTACAGTAAAAAGTCAAATAATCAGTCCAGAATAAAATAATTACATAGAAATAAAGAATGGACGAATCTGGAGGACATTATGCTGAGTGAAATTAGTCAGTCACAAAAAGGACAAATATTGTATGAGACCACTATTATAAGAACTCAAGAAAAGGTTTACACACAGAAGAAAACATTCTTTGATGGTTACAAGGGTGTGGATGGAGGGAGAGAGGAATTCACTAACTAGATAGTAGACAAGAATTATCTTAGGTGAAGGGAAGGACAACACACAATACAGGGGAAGTCAGCAAAACTGGACTAAACCAAAAGCTAAGAAGTTTCCTGAACACAACCAAACACTTTGAGGGATAGAGGAGCTGGGACTGTGGGCTGGGGACCATGGTTTCGGGGGACATCAAGGTCAACTGGCAGAACAAAGTTTATTAAGAAAATGTTCTGCATCCCACTTTGGTGAGTGGTGTCTGGGGTCTTAAAAGTTTGTAAGTGGCCATCTAAGATGCATCAATTAGTCCCAACCCACTTGGAGCAAAGGAGAATGAAGAACACCAAAGACAAAGAAAATATTAGCCCAAGAGATAGAAAGGGCCACATAAACCAGAGACTCTGTCAGCCTGAGACCAGAAGAACAAGATGGTGTCTGGCTATCACCAATGACAGCCGTGAAAGGGAACACAACAGAGTCCTGGATGGAGCAGGAGAAAAGTGTGGAGCAGAACTCAAATTCACGTAAAAAGACCAGACTTAATGGTCTGACTGAGACTGGAGGAATCCCTGAAGCCATGGCCCCCGGCGCTCTGCTAACCCAGAACTAAAACCATTCCCGAAGACCACTCTTCAGACAAAGATTAGATTGGACTATAAAACATAAAATAATACTCGTGAAGAGTGTGCTTCTTAGTTCAAGTGGATACACGAGACCAAAAGCATGGCTCTTGTCCAGAGGCAGGATGAGAAGGCAGGAAAGGGACAGCAGCTGGTTGGATGGACACAAGAAGCCCGGAGTGGAAAGAGGGAGTGTGCTATCACATTATAGGAATTGCAACTAGTGTCATGTAACAATATGTGGATAAATTTTTGTATCAGAAATTAACTTGAGCTGTAAACTTTCACTTAGCACAATAAAAGAAATAAAGACTATCATAATAAAAAAGATAAAAATTATCAGCCTAATCTCTCAGCAAGGCTCAAAGAGACCTCCAGGTTAAACAGAAAAAGAAAATAACTATTAATCAAGTCTTACTTTAAAACAAGGGTTTTGTCTAAAAATTTCCTAATATCCTTATGACCCAACAGCTCTTATCCAAAGGTCAGACTTATTATCTAATTTGCTAATTTCCAGACTCTTCTTGATAAATCAAGATAAAGCCTACTTTAACACACATCTCACCAAAGAAAATATAGAGATGGCAATTAAGCATATGAAAAAATGCTCAACATCATATATCATTAGGGAAAGCAAACTAAAACACAATGAGATACCACTGTTGTTCCTGGGTACCATCAAGTCAATTTTGACTCACAGCAACCCCACATAACAGAGAACTACTCCATTGCATTTTCTTGGCTGTAATCTTTATGAAAGCATATCACCAGGTCTTACTCCATGGAACTGCTGGGTAGGTTCAAACTGCCTACCTTTCAGTCAGCAGATACCATTACACACCTATTATAATGGCTAAAATCCAAAACACTGAAAAGATCAAATGCTGGCCAGGATGTAGAGCAACAGAAATGCTTTTTCTTTGCTGGTAGGAATGCAAAAGCATACAACCACTTTGGAAGACAGTCTGACAGCTTCTAAGAAAGCTAAACATAGTTTTACCATATGATTTAGCAATTAAACCCTTAGATATTTAACCAAGTGAGCTGGAAACTTGTTGTGTTGTTGGGTGCCATCGAGTTGGTTCTGACTCATAGTGACCTTGTGTACAACGGAACAAAGCACCACCTGATCCTGTGCCATTCTCATTAATCGTTGCTATGCTTGAGTCTACTGTTTGCAGCCACTGTTTGTCAATCCATCTCATTGAGGACCTTCCTCTTTTTTGCTGACCCTCCACTCTACCTAGGACGATGTCCTTCTCCAGAGAAGGGTCCCTCCTGATAACATGTCCAAAGTACATGAGATGAAGTCTCGCCATCTTTGCTTCCAATGGGCATTCCAGCTGTACTTCTTCCAAGACAAATTTGTTCATTCTTCTGGCAGTCCACATTATAGTCAATATTCTTCGCCAACACCATAAGTCAAAGACATCAATTCTTCTTCAGTCTTCCTTATTCATTGTCTGGCTTTCTCATTCATAAGAGGTGACTGAAAATACCATGGTTTGGGTCAGGCGCACCTCAGTCCTCAAAGTGACAACCTTATTTTCAATTCTTTAAAGAGGTGTTTTGCAGAAGATCTGCCCAACACAATGTGCTGTTTCTTTTTTTTTTTATTTTAAATTTTTGTATTGTACTTTAGATGAAGGTTTACAGAACAGTTTCTCATTAATCAGTCAGTACACATATTGTTTTATGACATTGGTTAACAAGCCCACGACAGGTCAACACTCTCCCTTCTCGACCTTGGGGACCTTTTTTTTTTGGTGAAAATATACATAGCCAAAGTTACACCATTTTGAAAGTTTCTACATGTACAATTCAGTGACATTGATTACATTCTTCCAGTTGTGCTGCTATTGTCACTGTCCTTTTCCAAATTATTCCATCGCCATTATCTTCAACTCACTGCCCCCTAGGCTTCCCATCAAACCTTTCGAGTTGCTGTTGTCAATTTGATCTCACATAGACAATTCTTTTTTTTTTTGTACCTTAGATGAAGGTTTGCAGAACAAATAGTTTCTCATTAAATAGTTAGTACACATACTGCCCTATGACAATGGTTAACAACCCTATGACATGTCAACATTGTCCCTTCTCAACCTTGGGGTCCCTATCATCAGCCTTCCTGTCCCCTCCTGCCTTCTAGTCATTGTCCCTGGACTGCTGTGTCTCATTAGTCCTGTTTTGTTTTATGAGGCTGTCTAATCCCTGGCTGAACAGTGAACTTCGGGAGGGGCTTCACCACTGAGCTAAAAGGGTGTCCGGGGGCCATAATCTCAGGGTTTCTCCAGTCAGGCCAGTAAATCTGGTCTTTTTTTGTGAGTTAGAATTCTGTTCTACATCCTTTTCCAGCTCTGTCCAGGACCCTCTATTGTGATCCTGGCCAGAGCAGTCAGCAGTGGCAGGCAGGCTCCAGCTGCACTGGACTCAGTCTGGTGGAGGCCTTGGTAGCTGTGGTCCATTAGTCCTTTGGACTAATCTTTTCCTTGCATCTTGTTCTCTTCATTCTCCCCTGCTCCCGAAGGGGCGAGACCAGTGGAGTATCTTAGATGGCTGCTCACAGGCTTTTAAGACCCCAGATGCTACTCACCAAGGTAGAATGTAGAACATTGTCTTTATAAA
>NW_004444131.1:3534649-3630720 GCF_000243295.1 Trichechus manatus latirostris
GTTCTGGAACTCCAATCACTTGCAAATTTTTGCTTTTGATTGTATCCCACACAATTCTCAGGGTCTCTTCATTTTTCTTTGTCCTTTTTTCTGAGTTTTCCTCAAACAGAGTTGTATCCAGGTATTTATCTTCAATTCCACTGATCCTGTCTTCCACCATTTCAAATCTGCTCCTCAGCCCTTCTATGACACTGTCCATTTCTGAAATCTTGTTGTTTAACTTTTGGATTTCTAATTGTTGTTTTTGTATAATTTCTAGTTGAGAATTTATTTTAGCATTTTGTTCCTGCATTATTTTCCTGAATTTTTCCATTTTTTAATCTGTATTTTCCATGAATTTGTCTATTTTTCTCCTCATTTTTGGTCTGCTTTTTGCTTCAACTCTTGGATAATTATGAGTATTAGAGATTTGAATTCCCTATCAGGTAGTTCTACTGCCTTTTCTTCCACTAGAAAGTTATATGGTGTTTTATTTTGGACCCCTACTGGAACCATCCTGTCCTGTTTTTGTAAATGTTTTGATATTGTCTGCTATCTTCGGGGCATTTAGCAGTTATTTTCTCATTTATTGATTGTAGATTTGTTTTGCCCCCGCCCCCCCTTTTTAATTTGGCTATGTCTGAGCAGGTGGGCTGTGTATTCTTTGTTGTTTGCTTGTCTGTGGGCACGATACTTTCCACCTCCTTCTCCAACTGGCAGGGTCAGTCGCTCAGATATGGTACAGCAGGGCAGGTCTAGCTGAAGAAGAGTTGCTAGCATGGGTTGTTTGTGGCACTTACTACAGCCACCAGGGCGGTTGGTAATCAGTGCAGGGCAGATTCCAGTAGGCCGTGCCTGTGCTGCTTGGTGGTGTGATGTTAGGCGCATGGTGCAGGTAGGCAGGATGAAGCGGGGAGATTGTGACATGTGGAGCTAAGATGGGTATGGAAGAGAGGAGAGAGGACCAGGAGCCAAAAACATACAAACAAAAAAGAGTGCTAGGGCAGCTTGCCGTTGGAGTGTAGAGAGGAGAGACTATGAAATGGAAAAAAAGCAAGAAGGGGAAGAAGAGGAAAAAAAAGAATGAATAAATAAAAATTAGAAAGAAAAAAGAACAGCAAAGCTCCCAGGGATCCCACCAGTGCAGCTACGAGGTCTGGGGAAGTTGTTCCCAGGTGTTCAAGCACAGCCTGGCTAGAACGCTTAGAGGTATTCAGCACCAGGTATTCAGGGGACAGGAAGAGAAGGAAGGTATAGAGAGACAAGAAACTGAGTAATGAGGAAAGAGAAAATGGGTAAAAGAGGGAAAACAAAACAAAAGAACAAGAAAATCCCCCCCAAAAAAACAGGGGGAAAAAAATAAAAAAAAAAGAAGCACAAAAAAAGAAATGTCCTCAGGGATCCCTCTGCAGGTCTCTGCAAGCTGAGGGGATAGGTCCCAAGCCGTGCAGCACTCCCCGGCCAGAATGGGCTCCCAAATCGAGAAAAGAAAAAGAAAAGAAACAAACAATTCAAAACAAGCAAACAAAAAAAGCCCCAGGATCCCACCACCATGGCAGCATAGACCAGGAGGCAGTTCCAAGCTCGAACAGAGCTCCGCAGCCCCTTAGGAAGAAGCAAAGATGGTGCCCGGAGCCAGGTATTTAAGTGAAAGGAGGGGGAGGTGGTGAGAGGTAAGGAAGAAATCAAAAGAAGCGGGAAAAAAGCAACAGCAGCAGCCAACAAATGGCACTCAGGGAGTCAGCCAGTGCAGGTGAGTGGAATCTAAGCAGTCGGTGCTTCCCAGCCAAGAGACTGTGGCTGCGGGAAGCAAAGGAGGCCGAGTGGGGTGAAAAACGGTGGAGGGTGGGAAAGCATATATAGCTGTTTACTGGTTGTTCTGTTTCCTGCTGGAAGCTCCATGAAGCTGCTTTCTCGTACCCCTTGTTCACTGGTCTCCGACAGGAGTCCAAGATGGCGGATCTGAGCTGCATTAGCTAATAGGGGCCTCTGTGTGAATCTCTCCTCGCTCTCCATTCTCTGTCAGTTTCTCATTCCATTCGGTGCTTCGCTGAGTTATCTCTTCATTTGATGCTTTAGGGTTTCAGGGTTGCTGTTCTCTCTGTTTGGCTTAGTTTTTCAGATCTTTGCTGTGGAGGGATGGCGTGGTGTTTCTGCCTAGAGCGTCATGTTGCCAGAAGTCCCTGTGGCATTTTATTTCTTGACTGCTGCTTCCATGAGTGTTAACTGTGGATCCAAGTAAAATGAAATCCTTGACTTCAATATTTTCACTGTTTAACATCACGTTGCTTACTCATCCAGTTGTGAGGATTTTTGTTTTGTTTATTTTGAGATGCAATCCATACTGAAGGCTGCAGTCTTTGATCTTCATCAGTAAGTTACTTCAAGTCTTCTTCACTTTCAGCAAGCAAGGTTGTATCATCCGCATATTGCAGGCTATTAATGAGACTTCCTCCAATCCTGATGCCGCATTTTTCTTCATATAGTCCAGTTTCTCGGATTATCTGTTCAGCATACAGATCGAATAAGTACAGTGAAAGGATACAACCCTGACGCACACCTTTCCTGACTTTAAACCACACATCATCCCCTTATACTGCTGGAATGACTGCTTCTTGATCTATGTATAGGTTCCTTATGAGCACAAATTACATGTTCTGGAATAGCTATTCTTTACAATGTCATCTATAATTGTTAAGATCCACACAGTCGAATGCCTTTGCCTAGTCAATAAAAACACAGATAAACATCTTTGTGCTATTTTCTGCTTTCAGCCAAGATCATCTGACATCAGCAATGATATCCCTCATTCCACGACCTCTTCTTAATCTGGCTTAAAGTTTTGGCAGTTCCCTGTCAATGTACTGCTGCAACTGATCCTCAGCAAAAGTTTACTTGTGTGTGATATTAATGACATTGTTTGGTAATTTCCACATTCTGTTGGATCACCTTTGGAGTGGGCACAAATAGGGATCTCTTCCAGTTGGTTGGCCAGGTAGCTCTCTTCCTAATTTCTTGGCATAGACAAGTGAGCACCTCCAGCAGAGCATCCATTTGTTGAAACATCTCAGTTGGTATTCTGTCAATTCCTGGAGGCTTGTTTTTCACCATTCCCTCCAGTGCAGCTTGGACCTCTTCCTTCAGTCCCATTGGTTTTCCATCATATGCTACCTCCTGAAACGGTTGAACATCAACCAATTCTTTCTGGTACAGTGTCTCTGTTTATTCTTTCCATCTTCTTTTGATGCTTCCTGCATCATTTAATATTTTCCCCATAAAATCCTTCAATATTGCAACTAGAGGCTTGAATTTTTTCTTCAGTTCTTTCACCTTGAGAAATGCCAAGCATGTTCTTCCCTTTTGGTTTTCTACTCCAGATCTTAGCACATTTCATTATAATACTTTGCACTGTCTTCTCGACCGGCCCTTTGAAATTTTCTGTTCGACTCTTTATTTCATCATTTCTTCTGTCATTTCAGCTACTTGATGTTCATCAGCAAGTTTCCAAGTCTTTTCGGACATACATTTTGGTCTTTTCTTTCTTTCCTATCTTTTTAATGACTTTTGCTTTCTTCTTGTATGATGTCCTTGATGTCATTCCACAATTCGTCTGATATTTGGTCATTAGTATTCAATGTATCAAATCTATTCTCAAGATGGTCTCTAAATTCAGGTGGGATATACTCAAGGTCATATTTTGGCTCTTGTGGACCTACTCTAATTTTCCTCAGCATCACCTTGAACTTGCATATGAGCAACTGATGGTCTGTTCCTCAGTCGGCCCCTGGCCTTGTTCTGATTGATGATATTGAACTTTTCCATTGTCTCTTTCTACAGATGTAGTCGATTTGATTCCTATGTATTTCATCTGACGAGGTCCACGTGTATACTCACTGTTTCTGTTTTTGAAAAAAGGTATTTGCAATGAAGTTTTTGATCCTGCAAAATTCTATCACGCAATCTCCGACACCGTTTCTATCATCAAGGCCATATTTTACAACCACCAATCCTTCATCTTTGTTTCCAACTTTCGCATGCCAATCTCCAGTCATTATCAATGCATCCTGATTGCATGTTTGATCAATTTCAGACTGCAGAAGCTGGTAAAAATCTTCAATTTCCTCATCTTTGGCATTAGTGGTTGGTGAGTAAATTTGAGTAATAGTCATATCAACTGGTCTTCCTTGTAGGGGTGTGGATATTATCCTATCACTAACCATGTTGTACTTCAGTACAGATCTTGAAATACTCTTTTTGGTGATGAGCGATGCCATTCCTCTTCAATTTGTCACTTCTGGAACAGTAGACCATATGATCATCTGATTCAAAATGGCCAATACCAGTTCATTTTAGCTCACAAATGCCTGGGATATTTTTATACAGTGTGTTTTATTTCAGACAACTTCCAGTTTTCTGAGATTCATATTTCATACATTCCATGTTCAGATTATTAATTGATGTTTGTAGCTGTTTCTTCTCATTTTGAGTCATGCCACCTCAGCAACTGAAGGTCCTGAAAGCTCTACTCCATCCACGTCATTAAGATTGACTCTACTTTGAGGAGGTAGCTCTTTCCCAGTTGTATTTTAAGTGCCTTCCAACCTAAGGGGATCATCTTCCAGCACTATACCAGACGATGTTCTGCTGCTGTTCGTAAGATTTTTCACTGGCCAATTTTTTCAGAAGTAGGCTGCCAGCTTCTTCCTAGTCTGTCTTTTAGTCTGGAAGCTCCACTGAAACCTGTTCACCATAGGTGACCCTAATGGTATTTGAAATACCGGTGGTATAGCTTCCAGCATCATAGCAACATGCAAGCCACCACAATACATCAAACAGACACGCATTGAAAACTTATGTCCACACAAAAACCTGCACATGAATGTTTTTAACTGTTTTATTCATAACTGTCTAAAACTGGAAGCAACCAAGATGTCCTTTAACAGGTGAATGGATAAACAAACTATGGTACATCCATACGATGGAATATTACTGATAGAAAGAAATGAGCTATCAAGTCACAAAAAGACATGGAGGAGACTTAAATGCATATTGCTAAGTGAAAGAATTCAGTCTGAAAAAGCTCATACAGCTGATATCAACTATATGACATTCTGAAAAAGGCAAAACTACAGAGACAGTGAAAAGGTTAGCGGTTGCTAGGGGTTCAGGGTTGGGAGGTGAATAGGTGGAACACTGGAAATTTTTAAGGGTAATAAAACTATCCTGTATGATACTGTAATGGTGGATACATGACATGAATTTGTCATAACCCATGGAACTGTATATCAAAAAGTGTGAAACCTAATGTAAACTATGAACTTTAGTAAATAATAATGTATGAATATTGCTTTATCAATTGTAACATGTATCACACTAAAATAAGATGTTAATAACAGGAGATACTGTGGGCAGGGAGGGAAAGGGGACATATGAGAACTCTCTATACTTCCTGTATAATTTTTCTGTAAACCTAAAACTGCTCTACAAATTAAGTGTGCTTAAAAAAAAAAAAAAAGATCAAAGTCAAGCCAGCTCTCCGACTTTATCTTTTCATTAAGAAAAAAATGTAACTTCATTTTTAAACAAAATCAGTAGGTAAGAAAACAGAATAGATTTTTACGGATAGTAAGAAAAGTACAGGCAAAACTGACAAATTTAAGATCACTTTGTCTACCAGGGGAAAATAGCTTATATTAAAAAAAAGAAGTTTCAATATAGGCTAGTAGCTGCGATAAACTCTAAGAATAACAGAGATAAATATAGAGCTCTAAAATAAAATTTAAAAAAATTTTTTTTGAATGCATAGTAGGAAAAAAGTGTGTATTAAGGGCCTGTAATGCTCAAGTACTCACTTTTCACCACCCTAGATTTCACTGGGATACCTTTAATGCTTACCACCTAAAACTATTCATTTGAAATGTTCTGCCACCATGGAGTTACTGGCAACCATACAAGTACTATTCAGGCAACATAATTTGTATTATATTAAAATACACACTTTCCAAGGTTCACTGCAACAAAATGAAGTATCCAGTTAACATTTACAGACAACTGAAATTTAAAGGAAAGACAATAAAACTTTCAACTGCACAACTCCACAGACAATTTTGGGAGATATTAAAAAGTATACTCCTGGAATTAATTCAAAAGCGGTATATCCACAACCATTTACACAAGCTTCACTTCCATATTCACAGACTTTAAGCCCTCTAGACTTTCAGGCTTCCAACCCTGGTATTTCATTTGAGTTTTAGTTTTCTCTGCATATATGTTACAAAATCACTATTTTTTTTCCTTCAAAATGCCCATTTATCCCTTTCCCCTCCATTCTCACTGAAATCCTCATAATTTCACGCTGGGTTTCCAACCACACCTTCCAGCTAAGACAGAGAGGGGACTCGGATTGAGAGGCAGAAGTACAAGGTCAAGTAGGATGGCCTCTCCTCGCTATTCTTTCAGCCTGAAATGCCCTATCCCCGATATTCTAATGGCTGGTGCCTGTCTTCAGGTCTCAGCTAAAACACTGACCCCAATCTAAACTAGCCTCAACTTCCCATTCCCAGTGAAGTAATTATCTAACGCACAACTATTTAGTTTCTTTACAGTACTTGCCACTTTATGAAATACTACTATTTTGTTGACTTGTTTTTGTACATCTCTTCTCTAGAACACAGGGTCTGCAAAGCAAGGACCTTGTCTTGTAGACTGTATCCAGGACATTATCAGGCAAATGTCAAGTCCACAAAAAATATTATTTGATGAATTATTGAGTAAATAAATGGATTAACACTCCAGACAGCATGGATAGCAAAAGACATTAGAACACACATGGAAAAGTAGCCTGAAGCCAAATCATAAAAGCCACGAATGCCAGGAAATAAAAGTGATCACTAACATTTTCTGAGCTCATGTCACATGGCAGGCATAGCCCTAAGCATTTTATCTGACTAAATACTACATGTGATCCTATTACTTTCCTCAATTTACATATAAGAAAATGCTGCATAGAGAGGTTAACCAACTTGTCAAAGGTCAAGATGCTAATAAGTGGCAGAGCTAGCACAGAAACTCAGGAGTTCTTCTACTCTCATTCAGTAAATATTACTAAGTAGGTATTATATGCCAATACTGTGCAAGACATTGGGGAAAGATGGGGAAAAAAAAAAGTGGTCTCTACCCACACAGAGCTTAGACATCCAGTACTATATACAAACCCAAACCCATTGCCATCAAGTTGATTTTCGACTCATAGCAACCCTACAGGACAGAGTAGAACTGCCCAGTAGGGTTTCCAAGGCTGTCATCTTTATGAAAACTGACTGCCACATCTTTTTCCCACCATGCGGCTGGTGGGTTCAAACAACCTATTTGCTAAATAATTGGTTAGCAGCTGAGCACTTAATCATTGCACCACCAGGGCTCCTTACAATATACAAACACAAACAAACAAAAAATTTCAACAGTGACCCGTGTTCCCTCAATACAGAGAAGTTAACTATCATATCTTTTGTTGTTCTTGTTGTGTGCTATCAATTCAATTCGATTCCAACTCATTGCGACCCAATATGAGAGTTGCCCCATAGAGTTTCCTAGGCTGTAATCTTTACAGGAGCAGACTTCCAGGTCTTTTCTCCTGCGGAGCAGCTGGTGAATCTGAACCACCAACCTGTTGGTTAGCAGTCAAGGGCTTAACCATTAGCACCACCAGGGCTCATACATTTACCATTTATACATGCCTTCCCGGAAACCTTGGTGGTGCAGTGGTTAAGAGCTATGGCTGCTAACCAAAAGGTCAGCAGTTTGAATCCATCAGGTGCTCCTTGGAAACCGTATGGGGCAGTTCTATTCTGTCCTATAGGGTTGCTATGTGTCGGAATCAACTTGACAGCAACGGGTTTGTTTACATGCCTTCCCAGATGTATCCACTGCTCCAAACCAGTTTTGTTTTGGTCAGAGGTATCTTGGCAATCCCAGTAACCCCACCTAAAACACTAGAATCACTTATCTCATCCTTCTATTTTGTCTCTTTTGATCAGTTAGTTTTCACATCCTTCTAAACTATTCATCATATCTATTACCTTCCCTTTCATTTTCAACACTACTTGTTTACTTTCTGCTTGGATCATTCCAATACTCTCTAAATGATCTAAAAACTCTGTTTTTAGGGTACCACTTCCTAATTCAGAATGTTACAATAGCTCCTTTATACCTACAGTAAGTGCAAACTGCTTAGCATAGTGGTTTGTCACTCTGAAGAAGCAGCTGCTGGAGATCTGCAGTTAGGTCTGGATTCACTAATCTGTTCCAAAGATCTGTGTGTATATTCTTGAGCCAGTACACTGTTTTAATATAGTTTTATATGTTTTAATATTATCTGACAAGGAAGCCCCTATTCTCTTTCCCTCATGGAATAAAATTTAAACTATGTTACATTAACTATGTGGTATATTTCTCATTCCATATTTCTGCTCCTGTTAGTTTAAACTTGATAGACAAGCTTTTAAAATAATTTAAAGACATAATTTAAAATTGAAGCTACAATTTTTTATTTTATATGGACCCCATTCATTTCTTTTATAAGTCACTATAGTATTTTACAATCAAATTTATTAACTACACATATATTTATAATATATAAAAATCATAAAACAAAATGGTTTCTGGTGATTTCTTAAAATAGTATACTCTACCATAGATGCAGTATCTGTTCTGCTCAGGTATAATGCAACAGAACATATTATTATTTATTTTGTCAACAAAGTATCCTATGCTCTTCTAGAATAGTAACAGTAACACAATTAATAGAGTATTTGACAATAACCTAAGATAACTTTGAAGCCTCTAAGAAATTAGACGTTTCAGTGTGTTCTAGAAAAGTCCATCACAAGAGATGTTCTCATGCTAATACTTCAAGTACTCCACTTCATACGCCACTAGGATCTAATAAAGAGATATATAGAGCTACTGAGGAACGGTGAGAGAGGAAGGTTATTACTTTTCTTTAAGATCAGAATTCCAAAGTCACCTATGGTAATGATTACCCATCTTTATCGATCAACCAGAATTTTAAAAAAGGCTAGAAATTACTTTGTAAAAATAACATTCAAAAACACTTTTGAAACAAAAACTAATTTTTTTCTCCTTTACATTTCACTACACAGATTTTCTCATAGACTATGACTAGAAAAAGGAGCCCTGGTGGTGCAGTGGTTAAACAACTCGACTACTAACCAAAAGGTTGGCAGTTCAAACCACCAGTTGCTCCATGGGAGAAAGATGTAGTAGTCTGCTCCCATAAAGATTACAGCCTTGGAAACGCTATAGGTACTTCTACTCTGTCCTATAGGGTCGCTGTGAGTTGGAATGGACTCGACAGCAATGGGTATGACTGCCCAGCAAGTAAAAGGTCTACTGACTATTAAGCAGTATTCATCCAATTACTGTCAACCATATCCTCTATGAAAAGGATTTCACTAACTATTCTACCAATATAAGTAAGTAAATAATGATCAGTCACATGATGCCAACATCACACAGGCTACACAAAATACTCTGTAAGCTGCATTCCACGAGCCATCAGTTCAAAGCCTTTGCTACAGACTGTGGAAAGTTACTAACTGATTTTCGACAGTGATCAAATTTGCACTTTAGAAAAGATAACACCGAAGGTTACTGAAAAGGACAAATTAAAAGAAATTAAAGACAGGGAAACCAGTTACAGGAGACTTTATTATTAACAGTCCAGGTGAGAAACGATGAAAGCCTTGAGCTATAATAGCAGTAAAAAGGAAAGGATGAATTTAAGAGATACTTGGAGGATAGGACTAATAGGTGATCAGGCAGAGAGAACCCTAAGTTAAGGATAACTGAGATTTCTGGATATATAGTACTATCATTAACTAAAATTAGCAACAGCTGGGGTAAGTGTGTAGGTAAAAGTTAAAAAGCTCAGCTTTGAACATCTGCCTGGGATAAATGAATATTTTGGTGGTTATCAGTATACAGGTTGTAGCTAAGACCAGAAATTGAGATCGTCCCAGAAAGAATATGTAGTATAAAAAAAAGGATGAGAATCTATGTGATTAAAAGAGTGTGTCTGAAATGAGACTAAGGTAGAATGAAATAGTTAAATGAATGGACTTTGAAATCAGATTGATCTGGGTTCAAAGTCTGCCTTTGTGATTTATCGGCTGACTGACCTTGAGCAGTCATTTAACCTCTCTGAGCCCTGGTTTCCTCATCTGTAAAAACTGAGATACCAACTACCTGATAGGATGTGTGTGTGTGCATGCACGCACGCGTATGTATATGTGTGTGTACACATATGTACGTACATATACGGCAACATTTAATAAAAGCTCATTAATAGCAGGTATTGCTTTTGGTACACAGAGAGGAAGGAGAACCAAGAGAACTGTATCCTAGAAAACTAAGAGAAAAGCAACTTAAATCTTTCCTGAATCATCTCAGTTGAAGAGGGATCCCACTGCATGGCACATAGTCTAAACTCTCTTTCATCATCTATATACCCAAAGGCCCACCTGTCCCAGTCATAGTAAAAGCATGTGTGTACTTTCACTCTTATCCTTAAAATTCCTCCACAACTTAGCTAGGGAATTCTCAAAGTTTTATTATGACTAACTCACCTTGGTGGACAAGGGGAAGAAAAATCAAACGTCAGGATGCTTTAGTACGGCAAGCACTGTTTTCTAAAAGCCAAAGCCACAGTAAACCTTGTGCTTGTCAGCAGTTGCTGGTTTCTGGGTTTAACACATTCTACTCTTTTAAGAAAAAATAAAAACAACTGGGCTAATGATAAGTAAGCCCCATTTCTCAACAGATACCTTAGAGTGAGTAAACGCCAGTTGTTATAAAAAACCTCAGGGAAGATACACCATTCAGGAAAAGGCCCACTTCCAAAGAAGGACAAACATGCCAGGAGAACTGGCCCTGGTCACACAGGACGTGCCTGCTTCTTGTTGTTCATTGCTGTCGAGTTGGCTCTGACTCATGGCAACCTGATGTATAAAAGAACGAAACGTTGCCTGGTCCTGTACCGTCTTCATATCCACTGGCATGTTGGAGTCCATTGTTGCAGTTATTCTGTCAATCTACCTCACTGAGGGTTTCCCTCATTTTTGTTGGCCCTCTACTTTACCAAACATGGTGTCCTTTTCTAGTGATTGATTTACTCCTGCTACACACAGTGTAACCATATACAAAATGCTTTGAGATCCAACTACACCCCTCAGCTTCTACCCACCGAGAAACTGAAGCAGGGGCCCATCTGTGGCCCAAGTTATGATGCACAGGGCAAAACTATCACTGCATCCATCACAGGCCAAAACATTTCAAGAGAGGACATCCCAGGTCCAAGAGTGAAAGGCCCAGGTACTTAATGCCAATACTCCTTATTTATCCACTTTACTACTTCAATAAACAGGCCTCTGCCTTTTGAAACTAGCCATTCATTTCCATTGGTCCACATGATGGGTTAGAAAGGATCAGAATATGCTGTTAAGCAGTGTCATGGGAACAAACAGGGTGGCAGTTAACACAAAAGACCTAAGCAGAAGACTGGGTAGAGAGGAGGAAAGTTCAGAGAGAGAAACACTGGCAAAGGCATCAGAACTAATTTATTCAGAAAAAGGAAAAAAGTATTCCAGACATATTGAATAGCATGAGGAAAAGCAGGAAAATGTGAGAGATCACAGTAATTAAATATGGCTAGAGGATGGGGTGGAGCTCTGGCAACGTAGTGGTTAACAGCTCGATTGCTAACCAAAAGGTTGGCAGTTCAAATCCACCGGCAGCTCCTTGGAAACCCTACGGTACAGTTCTACTCTGTCCTATAGGGTCACTATGAGTCAGAATTGACTAGACAGCAACGGTGTTTTTTGTTTTGTTTTTTTTTAGTTTAGAGGATGGGGAAGCAGAGTCAGTAAATCTTATGAACTTCCAAGAGGAAAATTACTGAGTACTCTGACCATTAGTGCTTCCAAGAAACATATAATACTGAATCCTAGAGTCAACTAAGAGCATACAATAGGGGACAGGGGCTTAGATTTACTCTGCTAAGTCTGTCTGCCTACCTGGATCTATCCAGATTTAACATGTACTATAGTTATCAGACAATTTGAAGAAATACAGCCATGCCATTAAATACAGTTTTACTTTTCACTTAAGGACTTTCCACATACCGCCTAGCTCCCAAATAGCCACCTGACCAGACCACAGACCTTTCCCCATAGCAAAGGAAAGTCCTTGTAGAAGGGAATGTTTCAGTTCTGCACATTTCAATGGGTAACAGGTAATAATAATAATAATAAATTACTCCTCCAATTATTGAATGCAGGCAATACTGTTCAGATTGTCAAGCATTTAAAAACATACTTACCTATATAAGCAGTCCATATAGTCTGCACCTTTGCTATATTCTTCCCAGTACCTATGATACATAACAAGTACTTGTTCTTCAGACTCCAGAACTCTCTATATAAAGGGGAAAAATATTTTTACTTGGAAATCACTAATCATTTTCACTTGTAAGCTATAAAATATACTCAAAAATAATGTTCTAAAATAACTTAAATTTTAATTCAAGCATTATAAATTATATTTAAAATTATATTCTATTTTAACTATGTTTAGTAACAATGAATTGAAAAAAATATGAGTCTTAGAAATGAAAGTGAAGCATTTATAATAAAGAGTAAACCGTTTCACTCTCCAAGATAAAAGAAAAAATGTAATGGTGTGATGCTATCCCTGGGTGAGAATATTTTACTAAGATCAGTTTTAAACAGAAGAACATAATTCTATTGTCTTGCACCTAGTGTTTCTCAAATTCATTACTTTTGATGAGTCTGCTAGTTACATAAGTATATTATCATTACAAAGTATTTACTTTTGTAAATAAGACTATTTATGGAAATTGACACCTTTTCCACATCCCCCAAAATAAGTTATATACAACCTGTGGGAATCAAGAGCAAGAGAAAACTTGGTTCTAACACACACCATCTAGAGGACACAGAAGCACATTTTAAAGCTGAACAACCCCTGATTTGAATCCCTGCTCCTTTAATTACTAGTTATTCGATTGGGAGCAAACTGATTTACCTTAGAGAAATTAACAACACAGTGCTTGATAAAATATCTTAAATATATATAATTTTTAAAATGCTATTTAAAAAACAAAATAAATAATTTGAACTTAACATTAAATTCAGCATTACGGAAAAACAGTAAGCAGCCAAGTAACTATGCAACTATAAACACATTTACATCATGTATCATTCCTTACCTTATGCAAATGCCGTACGTGATTTTCCAAAAAAATCTTAGTTTCTGTATAAAGTCTTTCTCCAAGGGGTTCAGGATAGGCCACACATAAAGCATAGATATCTCTAGTTAACTTGTTAAGGTTTTCATACCATTGGAAATATTTTAAAACATGATATTTAACTCAATTTGGGCATTAAAAATTGAAAAAATTTTTTTTTTGCAGTTCAGGCTTACTATATATATATATATATATATAAAACAAACGTAAAGTACACAACCATGCTTTAATACTGTAAGATTGAGTCATTCATTCATTCAACAAACATTTATTGAGAATCTATTATTTGAGGGCATTCTGAAGAAAATGGTTCCTCTCAGAGAAGTTAAAATTCAGAGGGGGATTCTGGGAAACCAATTTACTCAAAAATTACAAAATAAGGTTTACTAAGAATGGACATAAGCATCATATCAACAAATGGCTATGGAATATCACAAGAAGCAAGAATGTCTAAGCAATTCTGAGAAACAAAACAGTTACAAAAATTACTCATTTGACATATTCCTACAACACTGTACTCAGGATATTCTAGTCTGTATCCCATGGTCCTTCAGCATTTCTTCTATTAGAAGAAACACAGTATGAATAATAATAGTAATATCAGTTAACCAATCAAGTTTTTGAATACCAACTAAGTCCCTCATCAGGCACCACCAGTGACAGACACACTATAGCAGGAAGAGCTCTCAACCAGGAGTCAGAGAAACTGAGATGGAATTGAGGGCTCACCATTTACTAGCCAGTGATCTCGACCAAGTCTCTTAACCTCTCTGGACTGCCATTTCCTCATCTCTAAGATAAGGATGTAATAAACCCTCTCCTGAATCTAGAGTCTTTAAGACCTAAATCAACTTAGAGTGCTTCATGAACTATAGATCTCTAATCAAATGCAGAAGATAAAGTACACACAAAGTAATCTGAGACCAGCCTAGCTAGAGATGAGGACATACCCTAAAAATAAGGTGATTGCTTAGGCTGGAGACAATTATTTGTATTTAATCCGAGTATCAGGAAATATTACAAAATAAAAATTTATGCTTAAAACATAATAGCGGTAGGATAAAGGTTCTTCCTCCTCCATATCCCCATAACATCGTACATATTCTACAGAACTTATTTTTATGCAACAGAAATTATTTATACCTTTGTCATTCACATTACCTTCTAAACTTCTTAAAAATACTGCCCGTTCCTGTGGCGACCATGGTCTTGGGGAACATCTAGCTCAACTGGCATAACACAGTTTATAAAGGCAATGTTCTACATTCTACCTTGGTGGGGAGTGTCTGGGGTCTTAAAAGCCTATGAGCAGCCATCTAAGACACTCCACTGGTCTCATCCCTTTGGGAGCAAGGGAGAGTGAAAAGAACAGGATACAAGGGAAAGATTAGTTCGAGGGACTAATGGACCACACCTACCAAGGCCTCCACCAGACTGAGTCCAGTACAGCTAGATGGTGCCCGGCTACCACCGCTGACTGCTCTGACCAGGATCACAACACAGGGTTCTGGACAGAGCTGGAAAAGGATGTAGAACAAAATTCTAACTCACAAGAAAAAAAAAAAGACCAGATTTACTGGCCTAAAGGAGACTGGAGAAACCCTGAGAGTATGGCCCCCAGACACCCTTTTAGCTCAGTGGTGAAGTCACTTCCGAGGTTCACCGTTCAGCTGGGGTGTGGACAGCCCCATAAAACCAAATGGGACCAATGAGGCACAGCAGTCCAGGGACAGGGACTAGAAGGCAGTGGGGGACAGGAAAGCTGGTGATAGGGAACCCAAGGTTGAGTAAGGATAGTGTTGATGTGTTGTGAGGTTGTTAACCATTGTCATAGGGCAACATGTGTACTAACTGTTTAATGAGAAACTATTTTGTTCTGTAAACCTTCATCTAAAGTGAAAATAGCAGCATAACTGGAAGAGCGTAGTTGATGTCACTGAACTGTGCATGTAGAAATTTTTGAAATGGTTTATCTTTGGCTATGTATATTTTCACCAAAAAAAAAAAAAAGGCCGAGAAAGGAGAGGGTTGACATGTCATGGGGTTGTTAACCAATGTCATAAAATAATATGTGTACTACTGTTTCATGAGAAACTATTTGTTCTGTAAACCTTCACCTGAAGTACAATTAAAAAAAAAAAAAAAACTGCCCGTTCTTACTCATCTTTATATTCCCAGCCCCAGGCACAGTTCCTGACATACAACAGGCATTTACCAAATGACTGATAAAGGAAGACAGACAGGGAATCAATCTCATATGCTCTGCCCATTTACCTAGCACCCTTAGTCTGGAGACAGAGAGCAACCCTCTCCACTTGAGGTCACTGTCTGGTAGACTTTGATCACACTTTCCCATCTTCCTTTTAAATAACTTTGTATCTATTTTTAATTATAATTGGTAACTAATAGCTTCATTTATATGTATATATATTTTTATATCAATACATCACTACATAAAATAAAAACAAAAATTTTTCTTTATATTAATGGAAAAACAAACATGGTAAAGCAAAATTACCATCCATGTAGTGTAACATCACTGTGCCAGATTTTATGTAAAAAAAAATAAGAAACAGACTATTATAATTATCTCAAATCAACTTATACTAGCAGACCTTTATAAACTAGAATATTATCTAAGTAATAAGACATAAGAACTATTTACCAGCAATAACATAATACATCAAAATATTATATTACAAAGAAAGTTGCTGTGTGCCCTCGAAATGATTCTGACTAATAGCAACCCTATAGGACAGAGTACAATTGCTCCACGGGGTTTCCTACGCTGTAAATCTTTACAGAAGCAGATCGCCAGATCTTTTCTCCCTCCCTTGGAGCAGCTGGTGAGTTCAAACCACGGACCTTTTGGTTGGCAATTGAGCACTTAACCATTGTGCCATCAGGGCTCCTTAGAAAGAAAGTAGAGATTTGAATATATACCACCTTTAAAAGAAGAATTTTAAAATACCTATGGATATAAATTCTATAGAGAATTGATAATGGTTTGTGAAGTTGGGAGGGAGCAAGGTATCAACAGAGAAGAAAGCTGCTTCAAAATAATATATTATTTGAGCTCCTGTATCCAGTTTGGAGCCCATCTACTTTTCAGCTATAAATTAAACTAAAAAAAAAAGTCTAACTTACAATATAAATCTCCAAGGGTTTTGACTGATAAGGGGGACAAAAGGAGCTCCTAAGATACTTTGTTGTTGTTACTGTGTGCCGTAGAGTTGATTCTGACGCATAACGACTCTATAGGACAGGGGAGAACTGCCCCATAAGGTTTCCAAGGAGCAGCTGGTGGATTCGAACTGACGATCTGTTGGTTAGCAGCCTGAGCTCTTAACCACTTCGCCACCAGGGCTCCTCTAGGATGCTAGGAGTGTTTTATTTACTGGATACAAAAGCATGTTCACTTTGTGAAAATTCATCTCTGCATTTATGATTGAGTATGTATATTACACTAAAATTTAAATTTTTTAAAAAAGACTAAATCAAAACACCAGCAAATTACTTTGTGGAAATCAACAAACTGATTCTAAAGTTTACATAGAAAAGTAAAAGACCAGAATAGCCAATGGACTGACACTACCCCACATGAAGAGAAAAGATAAGCCACAGACTGGAAGAAAATCTTTGCAAAAGATATATCTGATAAAAGACTTATATCCAAAACATAAAAACTCTTAAAATTCAACGGTAAGAAAACAACTCAATTAAAAAGTGGGCAATACACCTCAACAGACACCTCACCAAAGAAGATCTACACAGGGCAAACAAGCGTATGAAAAGATGTTCAACATCAAATGTAATTAGGGAATTGAAAACTAAAACAAGAAGATACCACTACACACCTATCAAATGGCTAACATAAAAAAACACGGATACTACCAAATACTGGCCAGGATATGAAGCAACAGAAACTCTAACTCACTGAAGGTAGGAATGCAAAATGGTACAAACACTGTAACGGTCTGGCAGTTTCTTACAAACTGAAATATAGTTTTACTATGTAATTCAGCAGTCATACTCCTTGTTATTTACGGTACTCAAATGAGCTGAAAATGCATGTCTATAAAAAACCTGCACACAAATGTTTTTAAGTTTTACTCATAACTGCTCAAAACTGGAAGCAATCAAGATGGCCTTCAATAGGTGAACAGATAAACTGTGATGCATCCATATAATGGACTATTCTTCAGCAATAAAATGTGCTATCAAGCCATGACAGACATACCCCACCACACTGTCATCAAGTCGATTTCGACTCATAGCAACCCTATAGGACAGAGGAGAACTGCCCTATAGGGTTTCTAAGGCTGTAAATCCAGCCTTCAGTATGGACTGCACCTCAACATAAAGGAAACAAAAATCCTCACAGCTAGACCAATAAGCAACATCCTGATAAATGGAGAAAATATTAAGTTGCCAAGGATTTCATTTTACTTGGATCCACAATCAACGAAATCAGACGATATACTGCACTGGGCAAATCTACTGCAACAGACCTCTTTAAAGTGTTGAAAAGTTAAGGTGTCACTTTGAGGACTAAGGTGTGCCTGACCCAAGCCATGATATTTTCAATCACCTCATAAGCTGGACTATGAATAAGGAAGACCAAAGAAGAATTGATGTCTCTGAATTATGGTGTTGGCGAAGATTACTGAATATACCATGGACTGCCAGAAGAACATACAGCCAGAGCGCTCCTCGGAAGCAATGATGGCAAGACTTTGTTGCAGGTACTTTGGACATGTTATCAGGACGGACCAGTTCCTGGAGAAGGATATCATGCTCAATAAGGTAGACGGCAGCAAAAAAGAGGAAGACCCTTGATGAGACAGAATGACACAGTGGCTGCAACAATGAGCTCAAACACAGCAAGGACTGTGAGGATGGCGCAGGTCCAGGTAGTATTTCGTTCTGTTGTACACAGGGTCGCTATGAGTCAGAATCGATTTAACGGCACCTAACAACAACAAATCATAACAGAAGCAGACTGTCACATCTTTCTCCTGTGGAGCAGCTGGTGAGTTCAAACTGCCAATCTTTCCAAGTGCTTAACCACTATGGCACCAGGGCTCCTTATGACAGACAGGGAGGTACCTTAAATACATACTGCTAAGCGAAAGAAGCCAGTCTGAAAAGACTATATACTATATGGTTCCAGCTATACGTCATTCTGGAAAAACTAGAGACAGTAAAAAGATCAGTGGTTGCCAGCGGTTTGGGGTGGGGGGGGGAGTGAACAGCTGGAGCACTGGGTATTTTTAAGGGCAGTGAAACTATTCTGTACGAATACTTATGTATTATTTCAAGGATACCTAAAATAATTCATTTGCCAAAACCCACGGAACTATACAACATAAAGCCTGAATGCTAATGTAAACTATGAACTTTAGTTAATAATAATGTATCAGCACTGGTTCATCAATTGTAACAAATGTGCCAAGATGTTAATAATAGGGGAAATTGCAGTAGGTGAGGGACATAAGGGGACACATGGGAACTCTGTACTTTTTGCGCAATTTTTCTGTTACCCTAAACTGCTCTAAAAGATAAAGTCTATTAATTTTTTAAAAATAAAAAGGCTAAATGAGGGCAGGATCTAGATCAACTATGCTTTTAGCAAAGCTGGATTGTACTTAATAACTTAAAGTTCTGAGTACATATTTCCACACTTTTCATCAAACATGATGGTGATATTATTTGCTCCAACTATTTTTTCCTTAAGCTATATATAGATTTATTTCTAGAATACATACCTTACTATGGTCCTGAAAATTTTCAAAAGATTCAATACCATAATTTTAGCATGACACGCTAATTATGTACCAAATGTTTCACAAACCAAAATGACTATCTCAATACGTCTATTGCATGTACATGTAAACAAAATTGACTAGAAAGACTAATACCACAGGCCTTACCTTCTGCTTAGGAAAAATGATCTGTGTGGCAGAGGAAGAACCGGGAAACTTTCCCATTTCATTCCATAAACAGTACTTCCATATTGTTTGACTCTTCTTCAGTGAGAACACATTCACGTATTATTATGTATTTTTTTAATTAGCGGAGTCAACCTTAAAAAAAATGTATTAATTCATCACAGTTTCGGGTCTCTGTTAATTTAGGTACCCAACTACCTAAAACATCACAATGCCCATGGAAGCAACAGTCAAGAAATCAAATGAAGAACTGCATTGAGCAAATTGCTGCAAAAGACCTCTTTAAAGTGTTAAAAAGCAAAGATGTCACTCTGAAGACTAAGGTACGCCAGACCCAAACCATGATATGTTTAATCCCCTCATATGCATGCGAAAGGAGGACAATGAATAAGGAAGACCAAAGAATTGATGCCTTTGAATTACAGTGTCAGTGAAGAATACTGAATATACCATGGACTGCCAGAAGAATGAACAAATCTTGTCTTGAAAGAGGTACAGCCAGAGTGCTCCTTGGTAGTGAGGATGGCAAGACTTCGTCTCATGTAATTTGGACACGTTATCAGGAGGGACCAGTCCCTGGAGAAGGACATCATGCTTAGTAAAGTAGAGGGTCAGCAAAAGGGACGAAGATTCGAGGACAAGATGGATTAACGCAGTGGCCACGCCGATGGGCTCAAGCATAGCAACAATCTTGAGGATGGCACAGGACTGGGCAGTGTTTAGTTCTGTTGTACATAGGGTTGCTATGAGTCAGAGCCAACTAAACGGCACCTAACAACGCCTAAAAGATATTTTCTAATTATTTTCTTTTTCTCTAATCTATTCAAATAGCCAGTGATTCTGGAAGTATTTAGCCCATTGGAAGAGCACTCAAGAACAGCATTTTCAAACTCTAGCATTCGATTATAATTTGGTTATAGACAGCACACTTACAAAGACAAAAAAGGGGAAATAACTGGAGATTGGATTTAAAGACTCTCTGGTTTAAAGAGTCATATTTTAAGTCACTCTTTGAGGGGTCAGAATACAAAAATTCCTCAACTTATAAATGTCCCACTTAAAAGTTTCACAGTCAGAAAAAAAGCTGTGTTTCAGAGTGAAAGTTCTGAACTCTGTTACAACCAAAAAGCAGTACTGGCCTACCAGCAGCAAGGTTATTTACATTAGTTCATTTTCTTTATTAAAATGTACTCCCTATGATTGGGCTTCTTTTTGAGTTTTAACATTGCTACATCTATTATATAGCAAGATAAAAAACTGTGAGTTATGATGGAAATAAAAATACAGATTATTTTAAAATTGAAAATGGTAAGACAATGAACATAAAAAGAAACATCTCTAAAGAGAAAGAAGAAAAAAATGCAACGTAAAAAATGTAGTATCTATGAAATCATGAATCATAGCAAGCAAGGATAAAAAGTGATTGATAAAACGGAAAAACTTTCAAGTGTCTATCTAGAGAATCAGCATCAACATCAAATCTCTAATAGCCTGATCTACGAGAACATGGAGAAACTGTTGCTGGTGCACCAGAGCCAGAGATGACTGCAGACAAAACCTTTCTCAATCTGCACAATCTCAGAAAGAATGCTAGGATGGTAAGTGTAGATGCCACAGTTAATAAGAATTTCTCCCTCTAAACTTGTGAAGATATCAAGGATGGAGACTACCTACCTCAATATTCTCCAATGTAGGTAACACTGGTCTATGGTGGAAAAAGACGCCTGATAGAATGTAAATTAGAAATGAGGACAATAGTATGCCTGGTTTTAAAGCTTGGAAGAACCAACTCACTTTCCTATTTGGGAGAAACACATTCAGGGAAGGCAATCTTAAATCTCCCCTAGCTTAATCACTGGATTCATACAGACTCAAACAGTAAGAGAGCTTCTATATCTTACTAACAGGGTTTGGGGATCTACCTACTAAATAAACAGAGAACTATAAATAAAAGTAAGCCAAACAACTCCAACCTAGAGAAAGAAATAGTAAGTGTTGTCTACATCTAACCTCTATCTTAGGAAAGCACTTGATACACACACATAAGGGGAAACTCCAAACCACCCTAGGGTCTGCACCGATACTGTCATAAAGCTTTTCTTATGAGCATCATTATTACTGGATATAGACAGAATTCTAAAAATGGCCTCCCAATGTTTCCCAACCTAACCCGAGACTGTAAATATGTCATGCCCATGTCTAGGTTACTTTACATAGCAAAAGGGGCTCAGCACTTGAATTATGGTTATTATCAGTCGACCCCAAAATAGAGATTATCCTGGATTATACACATAGGCCTAATCTAATCACATGAACCCTTTAAATGAAAAGACCCTCCCTACCTCCACTCCACCACTAGCTAGCTGCAGAAGCGGAAGTCAGATTCGAAGCACAAGAAAGATCTGACACATCAGTGCTGGCGCTAAAGATGGAGGGGCCAGGTGCAAAAAAACTGGAGAGTGACAAGTCACTGGAGCAACTCCTGGCCAACAACCAATAAGGAAAGAGGACCTCAGTGGTTCAACAGCAAGGAACTGAATTCTGCCAATAACAGAAATGAGCCTGGAAGAAGACCCTGAGGTTCTAGATGCTAAGCACCTGTAGAAATCAGGTGTGGGAATACAGCAGTGAACAAATAGGTAAGAATCACTGCCCTCATGGACCCTATATTCAATAAAAAGTGTTTGGAGAGAAATTCAATATTTACCATACTTACATATATTAAACATTTCAAAGCAAACCAAGCTTTCTGATACCCATTTCAAGAGGATGAGGAGACTCTGGCATTATTACCCTAGTATTCTATCTCATGATATCAGCAAGTCGTTTCACTCCTCTTGGGCTACAATATTCTCAACTCTAAAATAAAGCTAATAATACAAACCTCACAAGGTCATTTATAAGATCAAATGAAAAAATACATGTCAGGTGTTTCCCAACAAATTAATCTCACACATTCACACACATGTTGAAAAAAAAACCTATGACAGGAAAGAATGTACACAGTATGATTCCATTTATATAAAGTTCAAAATCAGAAAAAAAAAAAAATATATTGTTTAGGGTTTTTTCATAAGCAGCTGTTGTTGTCAGGTGCCACTGAGTCAGCTCCAACTCACAGCGGCCCTATGTACAACAGAACAAAACACTGCCAGTTCCTGTGCCATCCTCACAATCACTATGTTTGAGCCCATTGTTGTAGCCACTGTGTCAATCCATCTAGTGAATGGTCTTTCTCTTTTTTGCTGACCCTCTACTTTACCAAGCATGATACCCTTCTCCAGGGACTGGTCCCTTCTGATAACATGCCCAAAGTACATGAGACATAAGTCTTGCCATCCTTTCTTCTAAGGAGCATTCTGGCTGTACCTCTTCCAAGACATACTTGTTCATTCTTCTGGCAGTCCATGGTATATTCTTTACCAACACCATAATTCAAAGGCATCAATTCTTCTTTGGTCTTCCTTATTCATTGTCCAGCTTTCGCATATATGAGGGGATTAAAAATATCATGGCTTGGGTCAGGCATCCCTTAGTCCTTAAAGTAACATCTTTGTTTTTTTAACACTTTAAAGAGATTTTTTGCAGCAATTTGCCCAAGGCAATGTGTCGTTTGATTTCCTGACTATTGCTGCCACGGGCATTGATTGTGGATGTAAGTAAAATGAAATCCTCGACAACGTCAATCTTTTCTCCATTTATCATGATGTTGCTTGTTGGTCCATAGGCAGTTATACTATTTTTAAAAAGCAAGGAAATAATAGGCACAAAAGTCAGGATAGTAGTTACCTCCAAGGGAAAGGAGTGGGGCTGTGAACTGAGAGGGGCTTGAGGGATGGGGATAAGAGTGGGGATGAGGAAGAGCTGGTAAATGTTCTATCTCTTGACCTGTGTAATGATTATGCAGGTGTTCGCTTTATCATTATTTATTCAATTGTACATGTATACCTTACAAACTCTTCCATACATGTACTTCAAACTCAAAAAAATAAAGTACTTTATAAAAAATCAAATAGTAATACATATAGTGGTACAAGGTTTTGGGTGTTTTTTGTTTGTTTCATTTTCGAATATTGAAGTTTTACGACCTCTAAAATGTCTACTTAGGAGATCTGTGGGTCAGAAGTTAACCTTATATTCTTGGGCAAGCGAAAGGGAAACGGAGAGAATTTTATTTTAGAACAATTAGTAACACAGTCCTTTATCTTCCAAAACAAATTCAAAGTGGGAGGTTGCATTCTTAACTTTATTGTTTTTACAGATATTTTTTATTTTTTTGAGAAGAGGAGAGAATTCATTATTAGGTCAATAATAACTGAACCATCTCAGAGGGATCAAACAATAAACTTCTCAGAAATAACAGTGACTGAAAGAGTCACTTTCCAGGGTAGTCTGTTATTTCAAACTCATTTACGAAGCAACCAGTTAACTGTCGCTTCTGTACAACACTAAAGAAAGAACACAATTATTATTTTCTCTTTTTGTTTACCTCATGTCCATTTTCCCTCTTCTTATGGTCTTCTATGGCCAACTCTTCTCTTCCCTCTCTGCTCATTATTTTAGTTAAAATATTCCTAAAAGCACCTATGTACCTGCCTAGCCCACCTTCACAAACGTACAAGTAATCCTTAACACTCTTCTCAATTACTAAGATTCCTGCCCAAAAATGATCCATGATGCTCCACAGAAAAATCAGCTATCTAATTTAAAACACAAAATAATAAACTCTTCAAAGACTGAATCCTTATCAATTATCCTCCAGATGTACTGGAAGGCACAGGGAATCAGATATTAAAAGTCTTGTATTCAAGCCTGTGCTCCATCAGTTACTACCTGCATGACCTCAGGCAAGACCCTTTACTTCTGAATATCAGTTTCCTCATCTATTACATAAAGACAGTAATTATATCTGCCCTACTAATCCGACAGGAAACCCTGGTGGCGTAGTGGTTAAGAGCTATAGCTGCTAACCAAAAGGCGGGCAGTTTGAATTCACGAGGTGCTCCTTGGAAACCCTACGGGGCAGCTCTATTCTATCCTACAGCATCGCTATGAGTCGGATCAACCTGACGGCAACGGGCTTCGTTTTTTTGGTTTACTAATCTGGGAAGCTTGTCTGGAGTATACAATGAGATAATAAATGTAAAAGCTCTTGCAAACATGAAGCCTTACAGAAACGTTACCATCCTTTTACCTATCTTCTTTCAGTGCCCAGAACATAGGTAGCCTAACAAATGTTCCTCGTTGACAACTGCAGTTGTAATGAATTAAATGGTTTCCTGACGGTCTGAAAGAACTTCACTGTTCTTGCCTCAACATTCACCTTCATATAAACACTGAGTTAGGTATTAGGAGCAAGTTCAATCACTGTCTTAAGAAATCAAAGCTTTCTTAAAGAATATATGCCCCACACAAAGAGGGCAACCACCAAGTTGGTAGGTCCAGCAGATTGCTGTTAGGAAGGAATTTAGGATACTGGGTTTCAGACTGTCCTAGAGAAACCACAGATTTGGACTTTTATATAAAGTCTACCAATTAACAAATGCAGACGATTAATCCATTTTAAAAGACTGTACTAAGAAGTAAAAGAGCCATCGTAGCTCTTGCTTAAACTCTCAGTTAAGAATAAAGAACAGCCTGACAGAGACTGGAGAAACTCCGAGAATATGGCCCCTGGACACCCTTTTAACTCAGTAGTGAAGTCACTCCCGAGGTTCACCCTTCAGCCAAAGATTAGACAGCCCCATAAAACAAAATGAGACTAACAGGGCAAAACAGTCCAGGGACAAGGACTAGAAGGCAGGAGGCAACAGGAAAGCTGGTAATAGGGAACCCAAGGTCAAGAAGGGACAGTGTTGACATGTCGTGGGATTGTTAACCACTGTCATAAAACAGTATGTGTACTAACTGTTTAATGAGAAACTATTTGTTCTGTAAACCTTCATCTACAGTACAATTAAAAAAAAAAAGAATAAAGAACAAAATTATTTCTATTTTTAGTATGTTATTCATGTTGATTTTCATTCTTTGGAAAAAGAAAAACGAAAGAAAGACTATGAACAGAAGTATTTTTCATATGAAAAGAGCTCTAGGGCCAGAAATGACGTAGGCAAATCTGTGAATACAACATAGATTATTATGACAAATTCGTAACTTAACACAGATCTCAAATTTCTATAACAAGGTTAAGAAAGCATTAAACAATTGTCACTTATAGTTAATAAAATTATGTCACTATCTTGCTCTTGCTTAACCAAGACTACCATTCACAGTTAATATAAAATCCAAAGCCCTAAACATAGCCTATGGAACCCCTATGATCTGGCATCTGGCTACCTTTCTGACCTCATCTCTTACCACCTCCTTCATTCACTGCACCCTCTTTGCTGTTCCTCATACCTGTCAAGCATGTTTCCATCGCATAGTCTTTGAACTTGCTATTATTCTCTCTGCCTTTAACACTCTTCTCCCACATATACGCATGGCTTCCTCTCTCACTTTGTCCCGGTCTCTGCTCAAATATCACCTTCCCCAGGACAGCAGACCTTGCTTGATGACCCTCTCTAAAAGAGCTACACACATACACACACTCCAAACATTCTCCATGCCCTCACCCTCGTTTATTTTTCTCTACGGTATTCATCACTGCCGGTTATATTAGAAGCACTGACATTAGATACATACATTTATTTTATTTTTAATCTGTTTATTGGCTGTTTCCCTTACTAAAATGAAGGGGAAGGGGTTTCTTTTGTTGACAGTTGTATTCCTAATGCCTAAAGCAGTGCCTAAAGTAATATATATACTAAGTGCTCAAAAAGTACTTGTTGAAAGAAAGGTTATCAAAGTTTGTTGATTTCCACAAAACAGGTGATGAACTTGCAAATGTACTATACAATAATATATTTGAAAACAGTTACGCTGGAAATTTCTTATATTTATATAAGCTTAAACCTGTTCTCACTTCTCAGTAAGTTTATCAATTCCGGAACATTTACAGAGATTCACTGAAAGGATACGAGAAGCGATCATTCCATGTTGCTCTTTCGACGAATTCCAACATGACAACAGCTTTGATTGTCGTTAACAGTTTGTTCCATGTTTCATCAAAATCTACTACTCTTGGTTTCAAAGACATTGTGCTAGTTTAGTGTTGAAATCTGTTGATTAAAAACAATAATAATGTTAGCATGTATTCCACAGCTCGTATCTCTGTTTTAAAACACCACATAATAACATGATTTATGAACGGGGCAAGAACAGAACCTGGCACACGACAAGAGGTCAATAAACACTGACTAGTATTTTTTCATGACTATCCAGACAAGGAATTCTGCAGAATAAGTGCATTCATTAACAAACTCTGGGAAATGGAAAGCTTTTAGTATAAATTATTTATGATCAAAGGTGCTGCTGCAAAGATTTAGAAGCCTAATTTAATGTGTTGAGGGACAGAAGCCGGAATCCAGGAACCCAAAAAACCAACTCCCATCATGAGAAATAGGCAGGAGACTCAATAACAAGGCTTGGGCCCCAAGTACTTGTGGTTTACACTTCTTCAACTGGGGAATGAGGTAGTATGCAAAAAATATGAGAAGACACAAGAAAATAAAAGGTTTTATCTTCCTGGAGCATCAGTTTTGGTAAAAGATTAGTGATGAAAGTTGTATTTGTATTAAAACAAACAGGGATGAATGCAAAATTCACATGAACTTTTAAGATTAAAAAATAAATAAAGATTTCAAAGGAATTGCAGGGTTGGAGCAAACAGCTTAGGGCTCCTTCCAAGATTCTCAGGGGTATCCAGTCCCACTCCTCTAACTAAAAGCACTACTCCAGCATGGAACCCTGACTCAGGTGAACTCGACTCTCCTATAGATGAGCCACCAAGACTCCTTTGACCTGATACACAAGCTGAATTCTTGGAATTAGCTAGCGTCTGAAATAAAAGGTCCCAAGGTTACAGAAACTTGTTTCAAGTTAGATTCTAAATCCTTGTCAAATCATATCAGAGAATGAAATTAAAAGAGAAACCTTTTAAATTTAACTGCACAAGGGAACAGTTTTCTGGCATTTGTTTTAATATCTTCCCCAAAGTTTTCCCTTAATACTAGGACTGTGAAACACCAACCTAGTCTGTAGACAAGGCCAAACAAGGATGAAACATCCTTTCTCTAGTCTCCCACCTTGGGAAAAGAGGGTTGAATAAATGGAACGGGGAAGATGTGGAAAGATAAAAAGAGGGGAGAGAGGAGCTGCACAGCCCTAACCACCACAAACTGGAGACAGCCCTGTGCCCTTATTAGTTTCTGTCCCGAGAAGAACTCAAGAACAGACTCCAAAGAGGAAAAAGAAAAGGAATCAGAGATAAGCCAAACAAATATCCAAAAGAGAGTTTGCCACATTGAATCAACACCCTTTTCTCTCAATATACCAAAGGCTCTACCTACTGTAGGGGGAACCTATCAGTTTCCTGATCTCTAAATCAGGAAATCAACCTCGACTCTTTCTTCTCCCTTATTCACCACATCCTGTCCAATTGTGCTCCTTAGTATACCGTGCATCCATCCAGTCCTGTGCAACCCTACAAATGCCCTGGGATCAGACTCCCAGTAGCTCTAGTTTGTATTAATTTTTGTTTACTATCATGAGTACATTTTATATATATGTGTGTGTGTGTATATGTATGTGTGTATATGTATATGTATACATATATACGTATACACACATATACATAGACTTACCCTCACAATAACCTGATTAGATAGGTTCTACTGTTCTCCCCATTTTTCTACATAAGGAAACTGAGTCAAACAGTAATTAAGAAATCTGCTTAAGGTCACACAGCTAATCAGTGGTGAAGTCAGGATTCAGACCTGTACTGGAGGCTCGTGCTCTCAACTGCTGTAGTGCAACTATAATGCCTTACTAACATTTCTGACTGAATGTTTAGGCACTGTTCTAGGCTCTGAGGTTGCAGTGACCAAAAAACGAAGTTCTTGACCTCAGGAAGGTTGTAATCACAGGTCTTGTCCTCATCAAATGCACAAAAACAAACTACCTAAATAAAAAAGTTGACCACGTCATTCTCATACCTAAAGCCGTTTGATTATTTCCCACAACAGACAGCATTCAGGTTAGGCTCACTGGTAACGTGACACAACAAGCTTCCATGACCTGACATCAGGCTAGAGAGTACCTCCCCAGCTCCCTCTCCTCATGGGACTCCTTTCCTTGACATCACAATCCAGTAACTTCTCTTTACTTAGAGGTCACTGAAAACATCAGGCTGCTTCATATACCCTGCCTTTATCCTAACTGGTTTCTCTACTTAAAATATTTCTCTTTTCCTTACCTCCCCTCTCCGACCCATTCACTTAACTCCCACTTATACCATAAGTCTTGGTCCAGGAATATCTACCTTTAAGAAACTTTCCTAGGCCCACTTAAGCTGGGCAACTTACCCTATCTTTTGTATAACCTGACAACTTGACACTTAACCTCTGTTAGAGCATTTGACCACCCTGAACTGTAATTATCTGAGTGTTTCATAACGGTAGGAACTATTTTGCAACTGTATACCAAGAAACTGGTAATATTCTCTTCAGATAAGTTTTCTCCTCTTATAAAAATGGGAACATATTATACGTACTGCTTATAAATTATTTTAATGGTTGCACAGATTGACTTTTAGCTTTGCTCAACTTTTGACAAAATCAGACATACACTGACTTCTCTGCTGAGACCAGTAAATGTGGAGTGAATGGATACCTGTGCAGTGATAACACACGCTTGGATGGATGGAAACCCAAGCCAAGGTGAGAAAAGCACCCATTTAGTGAAATATACCAAAAACTAACTTAACAAGAAGTTGCTGTAAGAGCAGAAAAAGAATTTTTGCAGAAAGTATGCTGAAATAGTCTGTTAAATTCTCTGCTGCCCATTAGAAAACTCATATAATCAAAAATTTTAAATTCCTTCATTTTATTGAAGCTGTTTTAATGATAAATTATTCACTGAGAGTTTACAAAAAGATGTGAAAGAGACCAGGCCGAAAAACAGGGCTGAGAGAACAATGGGGAGGGAGAAAATAGATGTGGAGGGGGAATGGAATTAAAATCAATCATCATGTGTAGACCTTACTTGGATTCAGTTTAAACAAACTGTTTTTAAAAATACTTATGAGACTACTAGAAATTTGAACACTGATGGGATATTTGATAGTCTTTAGAAATTACTAATTTTTATAATACCAAAACCAAACCCGCTGCCGTCGAGTTAATTCCAACTCATAGCAACTCTATGGGACAGAGTAGAGCTGCCCCGTAGGGTTTCCAAGGCTATAAATCTTTTTAGAAGCAGATTGCCACATCTTTCTCCCCCAGAGTGGCTGGTGGGTTTGAACCACCAACCTTTTGGTTAACAGCCAAGCGCTTTAACCTCTGCGTCACCAGGACTCCTCAATTTTTATAATAATTATAAAATTAGTTTTTTTAAATGAAAGTCTTTATCTCATTTTATATGATTACATCCATAAATATTTCCAAAATATTTACAGATATAATAAATACTTCCAAAATATTTATGGATGTAATAATATGCTGTATAGTTTCTACTTCAAAATTAAACAGCTTGCTCACAAGTTGATAATTGTCGAGGCTGAATCACAGGTGCATGGGGGAGGGGGTTATTATATTATTCTTTTATTATATATGTTTGCAATTTTCCAGAGGAAAAAAGGTAAAAAAAAAAAATCATTAATATTTTTAAAAATAAATGACAGAAAGCACATAAAAGTAATCAGAAAAAGAAAAAAGCTTTAAAAAAAAAAGTATCAATCCAAGAGATCTAATATTCAATTAATATGTATTCTACAAAAGGAAAATGACAGAAGATAGTTACAAAAGAAAAAAAATCCTAGAACTTAACAACATGAGTTTTCAGATTTAAAGGACCTACTGAATACCAAGCACATTTGAGTTTAAAAATCAACGCCGAGACACATCTTTATGACATTTTAGAACACTGGGGTAAGAAAGATCCCAAAAGTTTGCAGAAGAGAAAAACAGGTCACAACAGACTACAAATCAGAAAGTATTTAGGTTTATCACAGCAGCACTGGAAGGTGGAAGATAATATAAAGCAATGCTTCCCAAATTCTCAGGAAAAATGACGAATTAGCTAGAATTCTGTATCAAGCAAAACTATCAATTAAGTATGAGACCAAAATGCAGTGGTCTCAAATAATTTACTTTTCATGCACTCTTTTTTCTCAGAACTCTACTGGAGGATAACCTCCATCAGAAGGAGGGAATGGAATAAAACAAGAAAGACTCAGGATCCAGTAAACAGGGGATCAGGAGAGCAGGAACAGGAGTTCTAAGGACAGCAGCCACACAGATTTTAACAACAACCTGTCCAGATAGACACAGAACAGCAAAGGGCTCCAGGAGAGATTTCTCCAAGAAAAAAGCAGGATGGGGAAGACTAATTGCCTAAGAGATCACCAAACTAGTTTTGTAAAGGAACAAATAGTAAATATTTTAAGCTTTGAGGCCCATTTACTCTCTGTTGCAACTACTCATCTTAGCCATTGTAGCACAAAAACAACTATATACAATATGTAAAAGTATGGCTCAAGTGGGTTACAATAAAATTTTATTTACAAAAATAGGCAAAGGGCAAGATTTGGCCCCTGGGCCTTTACCTGTTATTTTTGCCAACTGAAAGGAGTCGTGGAGAGTTCAGGGATAATTTAGGGAAGGTACATTGAAAACTAAGAATTAACCAAAAATTTCTTAGCTAGTATACAAAAAGCCCGAATTTTAAAAGAAAAACAATGATAAATAATTGAACTTCATCAAAATTAAAAACTTCTGCTCTTAGAATGATACTGGTAAGAAAATGAAAAAACAAGACAGGCATGAAATTGAAACAAGACACAAGACTCTGAATTCAGTATCCGAACTGCTAAATTTTATAAAAGTTGTTGCTGTGCCCCTGTGTTAATTTTCGACTCACAGCGACACAATGAGACAGAATAGAGCTGCCCCATAGGGTTTCCTTGGCTATAATCTTTACAGGAGCAGATCTCTAGGTCTTTTCTTCCGTGGAGCCGCTGGGTGGGCTCGAACTGCCAACCTTTCAGTTAGCAGCCGAGCACTTAACCTTTGCACCACCAGGGCTCCTTATAAAAGTTAAGAATATGTAAATCATACCTAGAAAATATGGTTGATACTTTTTAAATGTCTACTCTTAGGAAGGAGCCCTGGTAGCGCAGTGTTTAAGAGCTCAGCTGCCAGACCAAAAGGTCGGCAGTTCAAATTCACCAGCTGCTCCTTGGGAACCCCATAGGGCAGTTCTGCTCTGTCCTATAGGGTGGCTATGAGTCAGAACCGACTCAACAGCAATGAGTATGGTTTGGTTTCGCTTTTAGTCTTAGAAAACTGAATTCAGCAATAAAATCTGTTAACCTTATACGTGCTCTAAATTGCATTTTTTTCTGTTTATTAAAATGCATAAAAGATAACTCAGAAAAAGAGGGTGAGAATGGTTGCACAACTCAAAGAATGTAATCAATGTTACTGAAATGTACATGTAGGAACTTGAATTGATGTATGTTTTTACTGTATATATTCTCAACAACAAAAAGTAAAATATTTTTTAAAATGCATAAAAGATAAGAAAGGCATACAGATCTTTCTGTTGATTTTGGAAATAATACTGGAATCATTATTCCCTGTCCTTGAGCATAGAGAATGTGACCCAGCTGAGCTGGGCTCACAAGGACTCACAAGGACGCATCAACTGGGCCCTGAGGTATAAAGACAATAGCTAGGATAATCTTTGACAATATCTTTCAGGGAACATAAGCCAATCAAACAGAACACAAGACTTTCCACTCTTACCTTTTTCTATTAGCATTTGGTGAACAGAAAATTTGCTGGACCAATGAAGACCCTCCTGATTGTCCTTACTGAAACCTATACCAATGACTGTTAAGAAAGACAATTCAAAACGCAGGATCCAAGTTTCTAGCCAGTCTGTGAAAAGGTGAAGCTTTCAGTGGTTTTGCCCGTTTGTAACAATATATACTTATGACTGTTAACGTTCCTTGGACTCAGCCAGACATGGCTGTAGCAGCATGATTGTCCATTTTCCCACTCTTACCTATTCTGTAATATTCTCTGGACTCGGGCAGACATGGCTCTGGCATTATGCTTGTCTGCTTCCCACTTTTGTCTGTTCTGTAATTTCCTTGGATTCGGGCAGACATGGCTCTGCAGCATGCTTGTCCGATTTCCTACTTTTGCCTTTTTGAATATATGCCAAATAAAACTATCTTTGTGCTTTACTAAACTCTGTGATATTTTTACCCTACAACACTACATGGCACCTAATATTGTATCTGACATTCTGGGTTAAATAATAAATTCAGGAATAACTGAATAAATGGCTTACAGTGTTAATACCAAAAAACCAAACCCACTGCCATCGAGTCGATTCCAACTCATAGCAACCCTAGAAGACAGAATAGAACTGCCCCATAGGGTTTCCAAGGAGTGGCTGGTGGATTGGAACTGCTGATCTTTTGATTAGGAGCTGTAGCTCTTAACTAATGTGCCACCAGGGCTCCACAGGGCTAACAGGAAGACTAAATAATGGATTTAAAGGACTCAGTGCAGTACCTGAGTTAATAATGTTAGCTAATAATTAATAGCTATTATATTTTTTAAAAAAGGAGCCCTGGTGGCACAGTGGTTGAGTGCTCAGCTGCTAATGAAAAAGGTCGGTGGTTCGAACCCACCAGCCACTCAGCGGAAGAAAGATGTGGCAGTCTGCTTCCGTAAAGATTACAGCCTTGGAAACCCTAAGGGACAGTTCTACTCTGTCCTATACGGTCGCTATGAGTCGGAATCGACTCGATGGCAGTGGGTCTGGTTTTTTGGTATATTTAAAAACAGCCTCTAATATGTGAGTTGGGAGCCTTTAGGGTCCTACCTTCCTAATCCTTGGATTGCATCCATTCTGCAGGACTACAGCTACCATCTCTGTGCTCATGACTCCCAAATCTTTCTCTCAAGCCCAGAGCAGCGGCACATCTAACGGACCCCTCAAACTCAACATGCCCATCCTCTTCCAGTATTCCACATCTTAGTAAATGGTATCACCATCCACATAGCTTTTCAAACTAGAAATCTTACTGCTCATTCTTGATTCCTCTCTCTTACCCTCCTCTACACATCAATCCAATCTTCCAGTGTTGTTCTGTGTCATCAAGTGACTCCAACTCATAGTGACCACGTATGACAGAGTACAGCTGCCCCATACGGTTTCCTAGGCTGTAATCTTTACAGGAGCAAATCACCAAGTCTCTTTTCCCGTACAGCCACTGGTGGGTTCAAACTGCTGACCTTTCGGTTAGCAGCTGAGCACTTAACCATTGTGCCACAGGGGATCTTTAATCAATCAATAAGCCCTATCAATTCTACCTTCTAACCATTTCTTAAATCCATCTACTTCTTCCAATTCCCAGTCTCCACCCTATTCCAAGCCATCATCTCTTATCTGGACTACTGCTATAGCCTCCTACATGATCTGCCTGTATCCTCTTTTATCCCCTCTGTACAATCCTCATACCACTGCCAGTATAAGCTTTCCAAATCCAAATGTGATTATATCATACCCACTGCTTAAAAGTCTTGAAAAAACATTAACTTACAATCTTTGGCGTTTATCAAATATTCCATAGTTTAAGAAAAAAACTCTTCAGCGGTTTCTTGTTAATGTATCATTCTAATACACATTTACCACGAGTCAATACATACTTTACTAATATTCTGACAACAAAGATTTCAAAATCAGTTACCAGTTCTAAGAGAACAGCTAGGTAACCTAAGGTAAAGCTGAAAACAGAGAAGCAACCTGGAAAACCAAATTGACAAACTATATAGATTTCTGATAGAAATGTTCTATTCTAACTAAGTTCTTATTTGTTTTTTAAATTTTACCTCTGACTACACATACTTCACTTCTCAGAATACTTAAGCTGACTTTTCACTAAGCTTCTTCCTCTTCTCCTGAGAATCTATAACTTTCCAGTAAGTTTTAGATTTCTGAGGTTGCAACAGAGCTCCAAAATAACATGGCACTGCTTCAAAGTATTATGCGTTAACACAGCCCGACAAAATTCCCACAAAAAAAAGTTCGAAAAAACAAGTTACTAGTATAGTAAAACTAGAAAGATACAACTTTGTCAAGATTGGATGGATTTTACTTTGGGGTGATACTGTTCCTCATTTAAACATTTTTCATATAAATAAGTGATTTGGAAATTATATTTCAGTAGGTAAAGCAGTTACAGTATCTCAAAAGATTCCATTTTAGGTATGGAACTCAGGTTGGTGCATAATAAATACTTTATTTGAAGTATAAATTATATTAGTAAAATAGATAATCATGTTTTATTTTAATTTATTGATCAGTGTGCCACAGCTTAACTACTGACACATGTTTTGGTATGCCACATTCTAACTGCCTTCCAAAAGTATAATTAACGAGAAGGTAAATGGCTAAATACTTAATGCTGTGATTCTCAGTTTAGTAAACAAAACAAAAAAAACCTCCTGACTGGTGACTTTTCATTTCAATACTGATCATTACTAGCAATAAAAATGTGGCAGTCCCAAGAAACCAAAAGAGATCTACATAAGTGGAAAAACATACCATGTTCATGGATAAGCAGACTCAACACTGTGAAAATGACAATTCTACCCAAAGCAATCTAAAAATACAATGCAATCCCGATCCAAACACCAACAACATTCTTTAAACAGATGGAAAAAATCAGTATATGGAAAGGGAAGAGGCCCTGGATAAGTGAAGCATTACTGAAGAGGAAGAATAAAGTAAGAGGACTCGCACTACCTGACCTCAAAACCTACTATACAGCTATGGCAGTCAAAACAGCCTGATACTGGTACAACGACAGATACATTGACCAACTGAACAGAATCGAGAACCGAGAAGTAAATCCATTTACCTACAGTTACCTGATCTTCAACAAAGGCCCGAAGTCCATCAAATGGGGAAAAGACGGTCTTTTTAACAAATGGTGCTAGCAAAATTGGATGTCCATCTGCAAAAAAATGAAACAGGACCCATACCTCACACCATACACAGAAACTAATTCAAAATGGATCAAAGACCTAAGTCTAAAACCAAAAACTATAAAGATCATACAAGAAAAAACAGGATCAACACTAGAGACCCTACTACACAGCAATAACAGGACACAAACTGTAACTAACAACACACAAACTCCAGAAGACAAGCTAGATAACTGGGATCTTCCAAAAATTAAACACTTATGCTCATCAAAAGACTTCACCAGAAGAGTAAAAAGAGAAACTACAGACTGGGAAAAAATTCTGGGCTATTACAAATCAGACAAAGGTCCAATCTCTAAAATCTACAGGAAAATCCAACACCTCTACCATAAAAGGACAAACAATCCAATTAAAAAATGGGCAAAGGAACCGACACTTCACAAGAAGACAATATTCAAGCGGCTAACAGACACATGAGGAAATGCTCCCGATCACTAGCCATTAGAGAAATGCAAATCAAAACCACAATGAGATACCATCTCACCCCAACATTACTGGCATAAATCAAAAAAACAGGAAATAAATGCTGGAGAGGCTGCGGGGAGATAGGAACTCTTATGCACTGCTGGTGGGAATGCAAAATAATACAACCATTTTGGAAAATGATATGGCGCTTCCTTAGAAAGCTAGAAATAGAAATACCATATGATCCAGCAATCCCACTCCAAAGAATACATCCTAGAGAAATAAGAGCCATCACACAAATAGACATATGCACTCCCATGTTCACTGCGGCATTGTTCACAATAGTAAAAAGATGGAAACAACCCAGATGTTCATCAACAGATGAACAGATAAGCTACGGTACATACACACAATGGCATACTATGCAATGATAAAGAACAATGATCAATCTGCAAAGCATCTCATAATATGGATGAATCAGGAGCGCATTACACCAGGTGAAATAAATCAATCACAAAAAGGACAAATGCTGTATGAGACCACCACTATAAAAACTCATGAAAAGGTTTACACACAAAAAGAGACAGTCTTTCTTGGTTACGAGGGAGGGGAGAGGTAGGGATGGAAAAACACTAAATAGACAATAGATAAGTGGTAACTTTGGTGAAGGGTAAGACAGTACACAATACTGGGGAAGCCAGCACAACTTGTACAAGGCAAGGTCACAGAAGCTCATAGACACATCCAAACTCCCTGAGGGACTGAATTGCTGGGCTGAGGGCTGAGGGGGACCATGGTCTAGGGAACATCTAGCTCAATTGGCATAACATAGTTTATAAAGAAAATGTTCTACATTCTACTCTGGCAAGTAGCACCTGGGTTCTTAAAAGCCTATAAGCGGCCATCTAAGATATTCCACTGGTCTCACTCCTTCAGGAGCAAGGGAAAATGAAGAAAACTAAAGATACAAGGGAAAGATTGGTCCAAAGGACTAATGGACCACAATTAGTACGGTCTCCACTAGACTGAGTCCATTACAACTAGACGTTGCCTGGCTACCACCACTGACTGCTCTGACAGGATCACAACAGACGGTCCCAGACAGAGCTGGAGAAAAACGTAGAACAAAATTCTAACTCAAAAAAAGACCAGACTTACTGGCATGACAGAAACTGGAGAAACCCCAAGAGTATGGTCCCCGGACACTCTTTTAGCCCAATAATGTAGTCACTCTGGAGGTTCACCTTTCAGCCAAAGATTAGACAGACTCCTAGGACAAAATGAGACTAAAGGGGCACACCAGTCAAAGGGCAAGGACTAGAAGGCATGAGGGGACAGGAAAGCTGGTAATACGGAACCCAAGGTCAAGAAGGGAGAGTGCTGACATGTCATGGGGTTGTTAACCAATGTCATAAAACAATATATGTACTAACTGTTTAATGAGAAGCTAGTTTGTTCTGTAAACCTTCATCTAAGGTTCAATAAAGAAAAAAAAGAAAAGAAAGGTTTACACATAGAAAGAAACATTTTCTTGATGGTTACCAGGGATGGGAGAGGGAGGAGGGAAAAATCACTAACTAGAAAGTAGACAACATGTTAAGTTTGGTGAAGGGAAAGGCAGTACACAATATGCGGAAGTTAGTACAACATAACCAATGCAAGGGAAGACACTGAGAGATACCCAAGAATAAAAGGCAACGAGGGTAAATACTATAACGTATGTAATTTTACAACAACAGTAATAACAATAGTTTATGAATGGATACACAGATACACATGCTGAATAGCTGTGGGAGGGCATTTATCAAATATTCCATAGTTTAAGAAAAAAACTCTTCAGTGATTTCTTGTTAATGTATGGGAGTACACCCACATGCATATATAGGTTTGGCTGTGGATATTTCTACATACGTTTGTATGTGCTGTATGTATATTCATATATATAATAGAGCACACGGGGGCACAGTCATGGAAACATCCTAGACTATCCAAACGCTTCCCGGGACTGAGTTGCTGGGCTTGAAGGCAAAGGACCATAGTCTTGGGAAATATCTACGTCAAGTGGCATAACAGAGTTCATAAAGAAAACGTTCCACATCCTAGTAGCATCTGGGGTCTTAAAAGCTTGCGAGCGGCCATCTAAGATACAACTGTTGGTCTCTTTCTGTCCAGAGCAAAGGAGAGTGAAGAAAACCAAAGACTCAAAAGGAAACAATTAGTCCAAAGGACTAGTGGGCCACAGGACCCACAGCATCCACCTGCCGGAGATGAGAACTAGATGGTGCCTGGCTACCACTACCAACTGCTCTGACCAGCATCACAATAGAAGATCCTGCTTAGCGTGGGAAAAAAAAATATGTACAAAACAAACTTCAAATGCATAAAAAAAGACCAGACTTACTGGTCTGAGAGAGACTGGAGGAACCCCAGAGACTATGGCCCTCAGACACTCTTCTCACTTGGAACCGAAGCCATTCCCAGAGATCATCTTTCAGTCAAATAATAGACTGGTCTATAAATAAACAATAACACACGTGAGGAAAGTGCAACTTAGAATAATCATCTACATGAGACCAAAAGGACATTTGCCCAAAAGCAAAGATGAGAAGGCAGGAAAGGGCAAGAAAACTGGATGAACTCAGGGTGGTTAACAGGGAGAGCACTGACACATTGTGGGGATTGTAACCAACGTCATGGAACAATTTCTGTATAAACTACTGAATGGGAAACTAAGTTGCTCTGTAAACCTTTGCCTAAAGTGCAATAAAAAATAATTTTAAAAGATGATACAGCTACGGCATACACACATCAATTATTCCTCTAGCAGCTGTGCTGACATCTCCAGTTTATAATATCAAAGGAGCTTTCGGTATGGACAATACAACCCCCTCAATCCTACCTTTCACTTAAGGTAAAAAATAAAGGCAATCCAACACAGGACATAATGAAAACAAATTTAATATAACAGAATCCATTTTCCATAGGAGGGACACTGAGTAGGAGGTACTCTGCTCATTCTTTACCATCATACCAGTTGCCATCAGGTCAGTTCAGACTATGGTGAACCCACGTATCAGAGTAGAACTGTGCTACATAGGGTTTTCAATAGCTGATTTTTCAGAAAAAGATTACCAGCCTTTCTTCTGAGGAGGCTCTAGGTGGACTCGAGCAGCCAAACTTTCAGTCAGCGACCAAACACATTAACGTTTTGCACCAATTACAGAACTGTTAATAATAACAAGAACACTAGCAACCCTTAATTAACAGTATTTATTCCAGAAACTATGTTAAACACATCATATTCATTATCTCACTAATTCCTCACAATAACCCCAAGATGGCTACAACTATTTTCCCCCATTTTAAAGATGAATAGACTGAGGTTTATAAAAGTAGGGTAAAGTTCTCATAACTATTAATTAGCAAACTCAGATTTTGAACCTGGGTCCATCTGGCTTCAATATGAAGTTCTTCTTATTCATGGCCCTCTGCTGCATTTTTATTATTCACCACCGTAGAAACTGGAGTTGGCTCAGAGGAAACAGACGATAACACAGCCCTCTAGAAGAGGCAAGTAACACCAAAAAAGCTGGGTGTCTTAGGGAGGCCTAGGAATGTTCTGCTAGATGTCATAACGTAAGAAACAAAAAATACTAGCCTCAAAAGTGAAAAGGTTGTGAATCAAGAAACTAATACTCAAAATTGGCTAGTCAATGACAATGTCATCCTAGGCTAGTCGTCCCATCATTTTCTCCATCTGCACAAGACAAAAACTATTTAAAAAAAAGACAGCATTTGTGAAAACATTTAAAGTTTTCAGGAAAATGATAAGAAAAGGTACTACTTTCTACTCTTTGTAATTTTACTTTTCCATGAATGCTTCTGAATGTAATGAAGACTAGAACTCCCTATGACTGGAATCTATATACCTTCAGTCTTCATCACATTTTATTCCCATATTACCTACCAAAAAGGTTTTCCTTCAATCCATCTTTCTGGTAAGCAGTTCATTTTAATGCTTATCTGTTTTAGGCAGGAAGAAATGCAATCCGTTTCAGGGTGCTACACAATTTCCTTCAACTTCCTTTAGTATAACTGCTCTTTCTTTAGCACTCTAAAAATTAACTTAAAAGCTAGCCATCTATCTGTAAGTGCCAAGATAAAGTCATCTATTGACAGTCCATGTAAAATATACTGTGTCCTTATTCTAAGTTCTTAAAATCTAGATCACATGGACGATGAGGTCCTGACGAAAGAGAAACTTTCTGAATCTAAGTGCAAAGTGCTTTTCTGTCCTAAAAAAAAAATTTTAAATGATGCTTACTGTACAAAACAATACTTAAATGGGAACAAGACAAGGATGCCCTTTACCACCATTTCTATTTAACATTGTGCTAGAAGTCCTAGCTAAAGCAATAAGGCAACAAAAAGAAATACAGGGCATCCAGATTGGAAAGGAAAAAATAAAACTATCCCTAGTCACAGATATGATCTCATACATAGAGAACCCCAAGGATTCCACAAGAAAACTAGAACTAATAGAAAGATTCAGCAGACCAGAAGGACACAAGATCAACATATAAAAAAGTCAGTTGGGTTCCCACACAACAAAGAGAACCTCGAAAAGGAAATCAGGGAAACAAGACAATTTATAATAGCCCCTAAAAAGATAAAATACTTAGAAATAAATCTAACCAGGGATGTAAAACATATATACAAAGAAAACTACAAAACACTACTGCAAGAAACCAAAAGAGATCTACATCAATGGAGAAACATACCAAGCTCATGGATAGGAAGACTTAACATTCTGAAAATGTCAATTCTACCCAAAGCGATTGACAGATATAATACAATCCCAATCAAATACCAACAGCATTCTTTAACAAGATGGAAAAACTAGTCACTAACTTTATATGGAAAGGAAAGCAGCCCCAGATAACCAAGACATTATTGAGGACAAAGAACAAAGTAGCAGGCCTCACGCTACCTGATCTCAGAACCTACTCTATAGCCACAGTAGTCAAAACAGCCTGGTACTGTTAACAACAACAGACACATAGACCAATGGAACAGAATCGAGAACCCACATGTAAATCCATCCCCCTACGGTCACTGATTTTTGACAAAGGACCAAGGTCCATTAAATGGGGAAAAAATAGTCCTTTTAACAAATGGTGCTGGCAAAACTGGATGTCCATCTGTAAAAAAAATAAAACAGGACCTCACACCATACACAAAAACTAACTCAAAATGGATCAAAGACCTAAATATAAAGCTTAAAACAATAAAGATCACAGAAGAAAACATAGGACAATGCTAGGGGACCTAATACATGGCATAATACAATACAAACTATAACAATACACAAACACCAGAAGATAAACTAGATAACTGAGACCTCCTAAAAATTAAACACTTATGTCCATCAAAAGACTTTACCAAGAGTAAAAAGAGAACCTACAGACTGGGAAAAAATTTTTGGCTATGACATCCACAACAAAGGTCTAATCTCTAAAATCTATAGAATATTTCAACACTTCAACAACAAAAAGACAAATAATTCAATTAAAAAATGAGCAAAGGATATGAACAGACACTTCACCAAAGGAGACATTCAGGCAGCTAACAGACACATGAGAAAATGCTCACGATCCTTAGTCATTAGATACACCCAAATGAAAACTACAATGAGATATCCTCTCACCTGACATTACTGGTACTAATCAAAAAAACAGAAAATAACAAACGCTGGAGATGTTGCGGGCAGATTGAAACTCTTATGCACTGCTGGTGGGAATGTAAAATGGTACAACCTCTATGGAAAAACGAAACAGTGCCCCCTTAAAAAGCTAGAAATAGAAATATCATACAATCCAGCAATCCCACTCCTAGGAATATATATATACTAGAGAAATAAGAGCCCCCTAGAGAAATAAGAGCCATTACCCGGCATATGCACACCCATGTTCACTGCAGCATTATTCACATAGCAAAAAGATAGAAACAACCTAAGTGCCCATCAACAGATGAATGGATAAACAAATTACAGTACATACACACAATGGAATACTACAAACAATACAGAACAATGATGAATCTGTGAAACATCTCACAACATGGATGAATCTGGAGGGCAACATGCTGCGTGAAATATGTCAATCACAAAAGGACAAATATTTTGAGACCACTATTATAAAAACTCAACAAAAGGTTTACACACAGAAAAAAACAATCTTTGATGGTTACAAGGGAGGGGAAAGGTGGGGAGGAGAAATTACTAACTAGATAGTAGACCAGTGGCAACTTTGGTGAAGGGAAAGACAACACACAATATAGGGGAAATCGGCACAACCTGACCAAGGCAAAGTCATAGAAGCTTCCTAGACACATCCAAACACCTTGAAGGACTGAGTTACTGGAACTGAGGGCTGGGGACCACAGTCTTGGGATACAATAGGTTAACTGACATACCATAGTTCACAGAGAAAATGTTCTACATCCTACTTTGGTGAGTAGAGACTGGTGTCTAAAAGCTTGCAAGCAGCCTTCTAAGATGCATTTACTGGTCCTACCCCATCCAGAGCAAAGAAGAATGAAGAAAACCAAGGACACAAGGAAAACAATAGTCCAAAGAACTAATGGACCACATGAACCACAGCCTCCATCAGTCTGAGCCCAGAAGAACTAGATGGTGCCTGGCTACCACCACTGATTGCTCTGACAGGGATCACAATAGAGAGTTCCGGATAGAGCAGGAGAAAAAGGTAGAACAAAATTCAAATTCACAAAAAAAAGACCAGACTTACTGGTCTGACAGATACTAGATGAACCCCCAATATTAGGACTCCCAGACACTCTACTAACTCAGAACTGAAGTCACTCCTGAAGCCTACCTTTCAGCTAAAGATTAGACAAGCCTATAAAACAGAAAACACAGGTGAGGAACATGCTTCTTAGTTCAAACAAGTATAGGAGATCAAATGGGCAACACCTGCCCAAAAGCAAAGGTGAGAAGGCAGAAAGGGGCAGGAAAACTGGACGAACGGACACAGGGAACCCAGGGTGGAAATGGGGAGAGTGGTGACACATTACGGGGATTGCAACTAATGTCACAAAACAATTTGTGTATAAATTTTTGAACGAGAAACTAATTTGTGCTGTAAACGTTCACCTAAAGCACATTAAAAAAAAAAAAAAACAGTATTTGGAACTATCAAGACAAAATGTCATTATTTTTGGTTGAGACAGACTTGCCAAATAAAAGAGAAACATTTTGAAGGGCAGCTAAAAAAGTTTCTTAAGGCTCAGAACTACTTTAGGTCTTTCTTGTTGCAAGCTTGTTTCTTATTTTGATAATCTTATGTTATTGTTATTTACAGTGCTTCAAACCAGTTCAGTCATGGCCTACAAAGCAAAACAGAACAGCCCCAAAGTTTTACAATTTGGCACATTCAGCACAGTACTCCGACCAGGAAAAATTATGAGTCGAACCCCTGGAATGGGAGACTCAAAAGAGGCATAGTGAGCCCTTTCAGGAGCCTGATGCATGAGACTGGATTACAGGCAGGACTGTAGGAAAGCAACATACATCCAAAGTGGCGCAGTCAACCACCATCTTTGAGCAAGGTGCCATCATCTCTGAACGGGGCAGCGCTGCTTCAGATTGTGCTCAAAATCCGAGGGCAAGAGATTTGGTTGCTATGCAATGTGTATACTGTCCTTGTTCTCTAAGAGGGAGATTAAGTTTCTAGCAGGGCTTCGAGACCCATAATGTTTCCTGTTTTGGCTATCTTTCCAGTTCACCTTAACTTTAAAAATTCAAGTCCGTTCCAATGACGCTTTCTCAGCCATGACTGAACAAGGCAGAAGTAGTTCAAAGCCCTGGTTATTTACACAATTGTTATGACTGTTAGAAAAGTATCCTGTATTTCCCACTATTAAAGAAAGCAGTTATAAGTAAAGAAAGGGGCAGGCTAACATAAACCCTGCAGTGTTGGATTGGAATCAGTGGTATCAGAATGAACAATGATTTTCAATACACATGCACACAGAAACATTAATTAAAAGATATAGAAATAAATATAGATGTGTGTGTGCATATGCACTGGCTAGTATACATACAGGTATTTCTAGAACTGTTCACTGAGAGAACCTAGGAGTGATGACGCCCCTGTAGCAATGAGCACACCTAGCAACCAGATCTTGGTTTCTAATACCATTCTCCAATAAAAGGAACCAGGGCTCCTTGTGGAAGTGATTGTTTCCTGGGCTGAAGCAGGGAAAATACAAGATGAGTCTGGAAAATCTTGTGGTGCTAGAAAACAAGAAAATGCTGAAAAGATGATGAGGGCATGCTGAGAGGACAAGGAGCCAACCTGAAGAAGCTCCCAATGGCCAAAGCTAGAATATTCTGAGCAACAAATAAATAATGATAGTATAAGATTAAAGAATAAAATAAGTATCCACAAGTCCATACTGATATAAATAAATTACTGCGTGAGTACATATATACAAAAAAATACATCAATGCAAAGAAGGAATAGCTCTTCCTTACAGAAGAATCCCAATTGATAAATGTAGAAGGAAATGAGAAAAATACAAAATCATCATTGGGCATACACCACTGTAATAACTGTTGCAGGCAGGATCTACCAAAGAATCCTGAAATCAGTGGGTAAAAGACTGAGAACAGACTATCTGCACAGGTTCAAAGAATCTGAAGATATTTATTAATTACAAAGAGAAAAATAGTAACTTTACAAGTGAAAAAACTTAACAGATACCACCTTAACCAAGTGAAAGTTAATATCATCTGTAATAGACATATCAACATCCTGTACCCCTTGATATGATGTACCGACTAGGACTCAACTTCTGTAGTACACTTTGCCCAAAATGCAGAATCTCAACTTAATCATGAGAAAACATCAGATAACCTCAAACTGGGAAACATTTCTACAAAATAACTGATTAGTACTCATCAAAAGTGTGAAGGTAATTAAAGACAAAAAAGACTGAAGAACTGCCACAGCTTTGAAGAGACTAAGGAAAATGGCAACTAAAAGCAATGTGTGCTCCTGGACTGAATCTTAAAACCAAAAAAGCATGTTAGTGGAAAAACTGGTGACATTTGAATAAGATCTATAGTTTAATCATGTTGTACCAATGTTAATTTCCTGATTTTGATCACTGTATTCTGGTTATGTCCATATTGTTAGCATTAGAGAAAGCTGGGTGAAGGGTATGTGTGTGTGTGTATATATATATATACACACACACACACACACACACATATGTATATATGCTCTCTGCACTATTTCTGCAACTTTTCTGTAAGTCTAAAACAATTACAGAATAAGCATTTTTTTTTTAAAAAGGAAAGTATCCTGTACTTTCTTTTCTTCAACTGAATTAAAACGAAGTTGAAAACAAGAAATATTTACACAGCATAAAATCAACATTGCATTCTTTGAAAAGCAACCTACAATGGAACAAAACTTAAATCACTGAATTAATAGGTACTTATCAAGTATTTACTATACTCCTCTACCAGGTGCTAGGGATGTTGCCTTCAAGAAGCTTACAGCCTGGCAAGAGAAACAAAAATGATAAATTTCAACCTGATTTACGAAAAATTCTAACACACACAAAATCAGGCTATACTTCAATGATTCAATGAAAACACTAACATCATTTTATAATGTTAAAGTATATAAAAGAAAATGCTTTGGATAACTAATCTTCAAATAGAACATCACAACTATACATTTACAGAGTTTAAGGAAGCTTAACACACTTACTACAAATATTTCATAGTGTGGTCTTACGTGTAGTAATTAATAGTGCCCAATGCTCCGAAGGAAACCCTGGTGGCATAGTGGTTAAGAGCTACGACTGCTCATCCAAAAGGTCAGCAGTTCGAATCCACTAGGCGCTCCTTAGAAACCCTACCGGGGCAGTTCTACTCTGTCATATAGGGTCTCTATGAGTTGGAATCGACTCAACGACAACGGGTTTGGTTTTTTGGTTTTAATGCTCCAAAAAGTTCTATTCAATATTTTCTATCAAAGATTAAATAGGTAGAAACTAGCTGCTTACTTTAATCTCAGGCAAAAAGGAATAAAATAGAGGTAAAGATAACAACAAAAATCAAACTGAACTAAACAATTCTTAAATCAAAAACAATCTCAGAAAAAAATTCGTAGGTCAGTTTATACAGAAAGTAGGTAGCTAACTGAAAATCAAATGCCAACCAATATAGAAAGTGTTATAAATTCTGTAAAGAACACAATATGAGTCTGAATTTTTAATTCTTCAAAACAATAAAGCTTAAAGCAACCTAGAAAAATATCCCATCTCCCTCCCTCGAGTGACTCAATCAATAGGCTTTGTCTCTATCCCAAAAGTTACTGCAGATGCTAACATCATGATCTTAACAGTACTCATTGTCTCAAAAAGTTTGCAAGATTCAAATGAACTGCACTGTTCTAGTATCTCCAATAAACTGAAAAAAAAAGACCTACTACCGTCAAGTCAATTCCAACTTATTGCAACCCTATAGGGCAAAGTAGAACTGCCCCATAGGGTTTCCAAGGAATGGCTGGTGGATTCAAACTGCTGACCTTTTGGTTAGCAGCCAAGCTCTTAACCACTACGCCACCAAGGCTCCCACAGGCCTTTCCAACTAAAAACCCAATACAAAGTAGTGGCATAAAGATGAATCTATGTACAGTAAAACCTGCAAAAGACAGAACCTGTGTAAGACGGAAACCTGTCAGAGAAGAAAAACTCGAATAGTTTCCACTAAAACAAGAGACAGAAAAAGGGTGGTAAGACTACACCCTGTCAAAGGTGGAAAACTTGTGAGACCCGGGAAAGCAAGGCAGTCCCATCAAGTTCCGGCTCTCACAGGGTTCACTGTATACTTACAGACAGTTAACACAAGGACTACGCTATCTGCAATGTAATACACTACTGTTAAGATTCAATCCTAGGTAAAGAGCCAGATCACTCTGAATATTCTGATTAACCTATTACTGAGAGAGGATTCACTACATATCTTGTGAATCAATAACGTGTTATAAATCTCGTGATAACAGTTCAAATTTCTGCAGGTTTTTCCAAGATTTAATATTAGCCAGACATAAGTCTTCCGAATATTAAGATCTGAGGGTTGATCTTATCATCAATTTACTTGAATGTAACGGAGAGTGCATACATGAAAACACTGTCATTAATCATAAACATTTTTCCAACCTATAAAAACAGGCCGATAAGAAATGAGAAACACAAAAGAAACAGTGAAAACTTCTGTACAAACTCTAACAAAAGGTAACAGCTCTTTAAAAAACTCTACATCTGTAGTCAAAAACTCAAACACCAAGTTAGAAAAAGTTAGTGCCCCAGGGCCTTCTCTCTTCTTTCTACATTCTTTCTTTAGGTAATTCTCATTCTGTTTCATAACTTTTAAGTACTATTTAAAACTCTAAAAAATACAAAGTGTCAAAGTAGGTAAAATATACTACCATTTTTGCAAAGTGAGGAAAAGAATATGTACATATTTGCTTATACGTACACAATTTATATCTTTTGAAGGATACATAAGAAATGGCTGACATTGTTTGGAAACAACGGAAAATTACGCGAAGGGGACAAGAAGTGCAGGGAGACTTTTAATTCTGTACCCTTTTGAACATTTTAAATTTTGAACCATGTGAATATAGTTTCTCTTCAAAACATAAACAAACCAGAAAGATGCTGACGATTCCTATCTCTGCCTTTTTCTCCGTATTAGAATTTAAGTTATATGAAGGCAGAGATTTTTGTCTATTTTTTTTTTTCACTACTGTATTCACACTGCCTGGTCTACAGCTGGTGCTTAAAAAATATTTGTTGAATGAATGAATGACTCCACTTAATTCCAGGTTTGTATATCCAACTGCCTCCTTTTCACCTCCACTTGAATCTCTAACGGATTCAACTTAAAAAGTCCAATCCAATCGCACCCCCATATAACAAACCTGGTCCCCTCATCTTTCCTCCTTTTCAATACATGGCATGACCATTTTATAGTTGCTGAAGCCAAAGAGAAGTTACCTCCTTCCAACCAAATGCACTCTCATCCAAACTATGACAAGTTTAATAAATATATCTACCACTCCAAGATATACCTGAAAACCTTTTTACTTAACACTCCACAGCCACTCCTCTATTTAAATTTGCCACAGCCTTCCAGCTGATCTTCCAGTTTCTCTTCTACTCTTATCCAATCTTCCCTACAGCCAGAATGATCTTTCTAAAATGTAAATGAAACTGTACCACTCCCGGCTTTAAAAAACAATAATTACATTAGCTTTCAATGTACTTTAAACATAAAAGCAAATCTTCTTTGGACAATAAGACCTCATATGATCTGGCCCCTGGCTATGACCTAACATCTTACCACCTGCTAGGGTCTACCTTCACTGAGCTTCTCTCAATTCAAGGGACTCAAGCTCCATACCACCTCACTTTTACATATGCTGTTCCCTCAGACAAGAACACTCTTCCCTCAAACGTTCCAAAACTTCTCACATTCCAGGTGTCAGGTCAAAGGTGCTTCAGAGGTCTTCACCCTATCACTATCACAACTCTCCATTTTATTTCCCTCATAGCACTTATCATTCTCTGAAATTATTTTTATTTCGTATTTATTGTGTCTCTTCCCTTTCCCACCAGAGTTAAAGTGTCAAGAGGGCAGAAATCTCATGTATCTTGTTTATTTTATCCCTAATGCTTGCAACATTACTTGGCACACAAACCAGATGCTTAATTAATATTTGTTAGTTGGTAGATAAGGTAGAACTGACTTTTAAAAAGGTTCACAACATTCAATTTAGTGATAAGCTGGTGAGGAGAAAAGACATGGATATCTTCATATATATAAAACACTGCAAGTCAGCAGAGAGGGTGGAGAGTGAACATTCAAATATTAAAAAGATTAATAGAAAAGGTATTCTTCACGTACTATGTGCATGCACACTGTGGAAATGTTCCGCGAAATCATAAACAGCATCTTAAAAAGTGTAACTCAAAGCACTGCGTACATCTATTTCATCTGTGACTCTGATGGAAAGGTCTTCCAAACACTGTATTTGGGCAAAGGTGTTCATATCTGTCTTGGAAAGGAATGTGAGATTCTCAAGGGTAGGGGCCAGTCTTTTTAATGTCTGTTATACAGTCAGGAGTCAATGCAGAAAAACAGTGATTGTTTTCCAAATTTTACGACGGATGTAGGTTTGGGACAGGTCTAATTCAAATATTTTAATACTGGAAATCAAAGAGTCTATAGTAATGTTAATACTTTCTATCTTATTCTTTTCAAAATTTAAACTTCCACGGTACTGAGCCTTCAACTTGTAAAAGTAACTCATGGATGAAAGGGGAGAATTTAACAATAACAGTGTGGAATTCACTGATGTCTTGTTTGCATGCACGCTTTTGTGGGTAATGATTCAGACTCCCTAATGAGTATGCAAGCTCTCCCAAGAGAGTGAGGATCTTATTTCACTGGACCCTAAATGTTGAGATAGAAGGTCTAACCTGCACGTAGGGTATTCCTCCCCAAAGCAATTAATCTTTGCTATCTACGGAAACACAAGTGAAAATACTCGTAGTAAGGCTGTATGAGATTGATGCGCCCCCTCCCACCCAAACACCGAGCTGTGTATCCGTGTGAGCACGTAAATAAGCAGAGGAGTACACGGACTCTCTCTTACCTCCCCTCCTTCGTAGGAAAATGGGGCCGAGGGAGGGGCGGCCAAGGCCGGACTGGGGAGGCCCGGGATCCAGTCCTGGAGATGGCTGGGCTTAGAAGTCAGCGCCCTGGGGAGCCAGGTTCACTTACAGGACCGTATCTTCCCTAGCCGCCCCCTTCCATCATTCTCCCCTCCCCTCCCCTCGCCTCTCCCCCAACTCCTTTTCTCCGCCCCATCTCCGCCACCCATTAACCGGGAAAGGAAGTTTCCAGGCGCCTGCAGCCTAGTTCCCCGAACCTCAGAGGTGTTACCTTCTGCAGAAGCAGGACAAGGGGCAAGGGAGAAGGGGAGGGGGAGGCAGCCCGAAGGAATGAAGGACGAAGCCCCAGACGATGAAGGTGGGCGGCTGCGGCGGCGTCGGCGGCGGCTGTCAGCTAGCGTTTCCCCTGCTCACAGCGCTGCCATTACTGTGCGGCAGAGGCCGCCTCCCCAGTCGGCCGCTGCCACCGGCCCAGGAGAGGCAGGGGAGATGGGGGGAAGGCAGCCCGGGTAACCCGCGCACTGGACTCTAACCTGCCTCCCGCGCGGAAAAACACAGCAAAGATCGCCACCAGTCCCAATCGGAAAAGGAGTGGTGAGGAGAGGGGCGGGGAGGGGAACACTGAAGGATCGGTTATGGGATTTTAAAACAATCGTTCTCCTTATCGTCCAGGTTTGCCCCACACACACCCTCTGGGTCTCCCTCTTCCGCCGCTTCCAAATCTCCCCTCAGAAAGGAATGGTAGAGTCCGTCATACGGCAAGCGCAAAGCGCCCGGTGTAGTGCAATTGCGAAAGGCCACGGAAATAAATAGAAGAGACTTCTTGCTAAGCTAGCTCACTATTGAGCCTCTCACGGTTCGCAGAACTCAAGAGACACAGAACTCACCAAGTTTTGAGACTACTCATAAAAATACGTCTGAATGGTGTTTTCCAGGGGAGCCGTTTCTTTTGAGTTGTTTTACACCTCTGTGATTATCTTAAAATACCTCAGTCTCCTTGCTGCCACCCACTTAGGATTTTCAAATGATCAGAAATGTTTTACCAAAACTCTTTTTCTCTCCGACATACTCCTTTTCTAGTGGGTTTCAATATATAGACAAATCGTGAGACATAAACGTATTTTCAATGACGGAAATTCTTTTCATAGCCGTGATCACCGACTCCCCGCCTCCCTTCCCTCCCTATCCGTCTGAAGGGTTTTTCTAAGAATTTTAAATGGGAGTGTTAACAAAATACAGGTTTATCTATCAACTGACTCCCACCTCCCTTCCCTCCCTATCCATGTAAAGGGTTTTTCTAATAATTTTAAATGAGAGTGTTGACAAAATACAGGTTTATATAGCACCTCCTGAAATATATAGTACTCCAGGGACGACAACAACAAAAAAAAACCCGTTGCGATGGAGTAGATTCCAACTCATAGCGACCCTGTAGGATAGAGTAGAACTGCCCCATAGGGTTTCAAAGGAGCACTTGGTGCATTCGAACTGCCCACCTTTTGGTTAGCTGCCGAGCCCAGCTTTATTGGACAAGAGCTTGTCAGTATCTTGTTCTTCAGTTTGAAAATGTTGAGCAAGCCTTTCCTTCCCAAACCTTTCTTCCACACTATTTCTTGTTGTTGTTAGGTGCCCTGGAGTGGAATTCAACTCGTAGCAATCTTATGTACAACAGAACCAAACATTGCCCGGTCCTGCACCATCCTCACAATCATTGCTGTTTGAGCCCACTCTTGCAGCCACTGTGTCAATCCATTTTGTTGAGGGTCTTCCTCTTTTTTTTTTTTATTTTTTTTTATTTTTTTATTATTTTTAATTTTTTTTTAAATATTTTATTGTACTTCAGGTGAAGGCTTACAGAACAGATAGTTTCTCATGTAACAGTAACACACATGCTGTTTTATGACGTTGGTTAACAACCCCACAACATTTTAACCCTCTAAATTCTCAACTTTTTTTTTTTTTTTTGGTGAAAATACACATAGCCAAAGATAAGCCATTTCAAAAATTTTTTTTACATACACATTTAAGTGACATTGACTACGCTCTTCTAATTGTGCTGTTATTCTCACTTAAGATGAAGGCTTACAGGACAAAATAGTCTCCCATTTAACAGTTACTACAAATGTTGCCCTATGACCATGGTTAACAATCTCACAACACATCAACAATATCCTTACTCTACTTTGTGTTCCCTATCATCAGCTTCCTACTCCCCTTCTGCCTTCTGGGCCTTGTCACTGGACTCCTGTACCTCGTTACTCTCATGGTTTTACTGGGCTGTCCACTCGCAGGCTGATCAGTGAACCTCGAAGGTAACTTTACCACTGAGCTAAAAGGGTGTCTGGGGGCCATACTCTCGGGGTTTCTCCAGTCTCCTTTAGGCCAGTAAATCTGGTCGTTTTTTTTTTTTTTTTTTTTTTTTGTGAGTTAGAATTATGCTCTACATCCTTCTCCAGCTCTGTCCAGAACCCTCTGTTGTGATCCTGGTCAGAGCAGTCAGCAGTGGTAGTCGGGCACCATCTAGCTGTACTGGACTCAGTCCGGTGAAGGTCTTGGTAGCTGTGGACAATTAGTCCTTTGGACTAATCTTTTCGTTGTATCCTGTTCTCTTCATTCTCACTTGCTCCCAAAGAGATGAGACCAGTGGAGTATCTTAGATGGCCGCTCACAGGCTTTTAGGGTCTTCCTCTTTTTTGATGACCCTCTACTTCACCAAACATGATGTTCTTCTCCAGGGACTGGTCCGTCCTGATAACATGTCCAAAGTACTTAAGATGAAGTCTCGCCATCCTCCCTTCTAAGTAGCTTTCTGGCTGTATTTCTTCCAAGACAGTTTTGTTCATTCTTCTGGCAGTCCATGGTATAGTCAATATTCTTTGCCAACACCATAATTTAAAGGCACCAATTCTTCTTCGGACTTCCTTATTCATTGTCCATTTTTAGCATGCGTGTAAGAGGATTGAAAATACCATGGCTTGGGTCAGGCACACCTTAGTCCTCAAAGTGACATCTTTGCTCTTTAACACTTTAAAGAGGTCTGTTGCAGCACATTTGCCCAATGCAATGTGTCCTTGGATTTTTTGACCGCTACTTCCATCAGCGTTGTTTGTGGAACCAAGTAAAACGAAATCGTTGACAACTTCAATATTTTCTCTGTTTATGGTTTATCATGGTGTTGCTTACTGGTACCGTTCTGAGGATTTTTGTTTTCTTTATGTTGAAATGCAATCCATGCTGAAGGCTGTAGTCTTTGATCTTGATCAGTAAGTGCTTCAAGTCTTCTTCACTTTCAGCAAGGAAGGTTGTGTTATCTGCATATCTCAGGTTGTTAGTCTTCCTCTAATCCTGATGCTGCGTTCTTCTTCATATAGTCCAACTTCTCAGATTATTTGCTCAGCTTACAGATTGAATAAGTATGGTGAAAGGATACAACCCTGTTGCACACCTTTTTTTATTTTAAACTATGCAGTATCCCCTTCTTTTATTCTAACAACTGCCTCTTGGTCTACGTACAGGTTTCTGATGAACACAGTTAGGTGTTCTGGAATTCCCATTTTTTGCAATGTTATCCATAATTTGTTATGATCCACATAGTCGATTGCCTTTGCAAGGTCAATAAAACACGGGTAAACATCTTTCTGGTATTCTCTGCTTTCAGCCAAGATTCATCTGATGTCAGCAATGATATCCCTCGTTCCATGTCCTCTTATGAATCCAGCTTGAATTTCTGGTGGTTCCCTGTCGATGTACTGCTACAACTGTTTTTGAATTATCTTCAGCAAAATTTTACTTGCGTAGGATATTAATGATACCAAAAAAAAAAAAAAAAACTCGTTGCCATTGGGTCGATTCCGACTCATAGCGACCCTATAGAACAGAGTAGAACTGCCCCATAGGGTTTCCAAGGAGCGCCTGGTGGATTTGAACTGCTGTCCTTTTGGATAGCAGCCAAACTCTTAACCACTACGCCACCAGGATTTTCATATTTAGATATTTTTCAATAATTTCTGCATTCTGTTGGATCACCTTTCTTTGGAATGGGCACAAATATGGATCTCTTCCAGTCAATTGACCAGGTAGCTGTCTTCCAAATTTCTTGGCATAGACGACTGAGCACCTCCCAACATTACATCCATCTGTTGAAACATCTCAACTGGTATTCCATCAACTCCTGCAGCCTTGTTTTTCACCAATGTCTTCAGCCTAGCTTGGACTTCTTCCTTCAATACCATCGGTTCTTGATCATATGCTATCTCTTGAAATGGTTGAATGTTGGCCAGTTCTTTTTGGTATAGTGACTCTGTGTATTCCTTACATCTTCTTTTGATGCTTCCTAAGTTGTTTGATATTTTCCCCATAGAATCCTTCAATATTGCAACTGTATGCCTGAATTTTTTTCTTCAGTTCTTTCAGCTTGAGAAATACCGAGCGTGTTCTTCCCTTTTGCTTTTCTAACTCCAGGTCTTTGCACATTTCATCATGATACTTTACTTTGTCTTCTCAAGTAGCCCTTTGATATCTCCTGTTCATCTCTTTTACTTCATTATTTCTTCCACTCGCTTTAGCTACTCTATGTTTAAGAGCAAATTTTAAAGTTTTTCTCACATTAATTTTGGTCTTTTCTTTCTTTCCTGTCTTTCTAATGACTTTTTACTTTCTTCGTGTATGATGTCCTTGATGTCATCCCACAGCTCCTCTGGTCTTCAGTCATTAATGGTTCACTGTGTCAAATCTATTTCTACCACTCCTTAAATACCTATTTTAAATCGTGTTTCTTTGTCTGATAAATCCTTTTAATCTTCCTCCTCTTCTATTCTCTTCCTCCTCCCGGTTCTCCTGACACTGGAATGCAGTACTCTTTATTTTAACTCAGCAATTTGTTTGCATTATATGACCTTTTTCTCACATGCTCATCCTCTTCTAATTCAGTGGTTCTCAAAGTGTGGTCTGCAGACCTCTGGAAGTCCCTGAGACCTTTTCAGAGATCCTTGAGGTAAAACTGTTTTCCAATCATACAAAGCGTTCTTTGGCTTTTAATACTAGGTTTAACATGAGCACTGATGGTGCAAAAGCTATAATAACACTCCTGGCACCTAAGCAGGAATCAGGATGGTGACACCAAACTGTCCTAGTCATCACTGGATCTTTGTATTCTTCACTGCTACATACTCTCAGTTTAAAAATTGACTTAGGAATATCCTTGATGATGTAGTAAGAAGTATTAATGTTATTAAATTTTGACCCTTGAGTGCACATCTTTTTAATACTCTGTGTGAATAAATGGGAAGTACACGTGCACTTCTGCTGCATACCAAAGTATGATGGTTGTCTTAAAGAGCACTTTTGTGATTGGGAGTCAGCTGAACTAGGTGCTTTTTTCCCATGGAACACCATTTTTAAGGAGCCCTGGCGGCACAGTGGTTAAGCACTTGGCTACTAACTGAAAGGCTGGCAGTTCGAACCTACCACCCATTCCACAGGAGAAAGATGTGGCGGTTTGCTTCCATAAAGATTACAACCTTAGAAACCCTACGTGGCAGTTCTACTCTGTCTTATAGGGTCACAATGAGTTGGAATCAACTTGACAGCAATGGGTATAATGAAATATGTCTACATATAAAAGATCTGCATGACACAGTGTCTTAGTCATCTAGTGCTGCTGTAACAGAAATACCACAAGTGGATAGCTTTAACAAAGAGAAGTTTATTCTCTCACAGTCCAGTAGGCTACAAGTCCAAATTCAGGCCGCCAGCTCCAGGGGAACGCTTTCTCCGTCAGCTCTGGAGGAAGGTCCATGTTATCAATCTTCCCTTGTTCTGGGAGCTTCTCTGTGCAGGAACCTGAGGTCCAAGGGACGCCCTCTGCTCCCCGCCCTGCTTTCTTGATGGTGTGAGGTTCCCATGTGTCTCTGCTCTCTTCTCTCTTTTATATCTCAAAAGAGATTGGAATAAGACACTATCCAATCTTGTATACCTCATCAGTATAACTGCCACTAATCCATCTTATTAGATCATAGTGATTGAATTTACAACACATAAGGAAATCACATCAGATTACAAAATGGTACACAATTATACCATACTGGGAATCATGACCCAGCCAAGTTGACAGATATTTTTGGGGGACACAATTCAATCCATGACACAGAGTAGATTAATATTTTCCAAATGACCAATGCATTATGTTCCAAAATCATGCATGCATAAAGATCCATTAGAAGTAGAAGATAGAGCAAAAAAATTTTTTTAAAAACCAAACCCATTGCCATCAAATTGGTTCCAACTCTTAGTGACCCTACAGGACAGAGGAGAACTGCCCCCATAGGGATTTCAAGGAGTTGCTGGTGGATCTGAACACCTATGTTCATTGCAGCACTATTCACAATAGCAAAAAGGTAAAAACAACCTAAATGGACCCATCATTCCTTGGGCAGGAGTGCAGAGGGAGAGAGGGAATCATTCTCTGGGAAGTAGTGGATTTATATTTATGATGATGGGAAAATTGGCATCAATTCAGGGTAATGGTTGCACAACTTGATGAGTATAACTGATATGACTAAGTTGTACATAAAAAAAGGGTGAAATGGCAAATATTGTGTTCTATATAATTTTATAACAACAACAGCAACCAAAAATAAAGAGAGAGGCTAAAGTTACTGATATTACTTAGGTACATCCAAATACTTCATGGGATTAGTTCTGTTGATTCGAAGATTCTGGGTCATGGCTTCATGGGACTGTCTAGTCAATTGGCCTAATACTGTTTTTGAGTTTCTATTTCAGTCCCTAGTTTGGTGAGTGGTGCCTGGGGCCTTAAAAGCTTTTGAGGGACCATCCAAGATACAACAATGGGTCTCTATTTGCCTGGAGCTGCAGAGGAAGAAAGTGACCCAGGAATTGGAGAAAGAACTGGACTGCAGATCTAATACCTCCGTGAATTACTGCCTGCTTTGCTGTGAGACCAGAAGAACTGGATCGTACCCAGCTGAATATTTTGATCAAGGAGTCAATAGATGAATCTTGATCAAAAGGGGAAAAAATGTGGAACAGAATTTAAAATTCTTTCAGAATCCAGACCTACTGAACCTACTGAGACTGGAGGAAGCCCCAAATCTATCATTCTGAGAACATCTTCAAACCATGAGCTGAAATTATCCCCTGAAGCTATCTTTAAACTAAATAACAGATTAGCTAACTTAGTAAAGAATGTTCCCCGTTAGCATTGTACTCTTTCAAAGAATTATCTGAGATCAAATTGAGAACAGTAACTCTAAAGCACAGATGAGAAGTTTATAATGTAGTGAGTCTAAGTGAAACAATATGGTGGAGATAGCGAGAATAGTGACACAATGTGAAGAATATAACCAATGTTATTGAATTGTACATGTAGAAATTGTTGAATGGGTAGAATTATGGATAGAATTATGTCTCCCCAAAAATGTGTGTATCAATTTGGCTGGGCCATGATTCCCAGTATTGTGTGGTTGTCCTCCATTTTGTGATTATAATTTCATGTTAGAGAGGATTAGGGTGGGATTGTAACACCCTTACCCAGGTCACATCCCTGATCCAGTGTAAAGGGAGTTTCCCTGGGGTGCAGCCTGCACCACCTTTTATCTCTCAAGAGATAAAAATGAAAGGGAAGCAAGCGGGTGGGGGGGGGACCTTATACCACCAAGAAAGCAATACCAGGAGCAGAGCACGTCGTTTGGACCCGGGGCCCTGCATGGAGAAGCTCCTCATCCAGGGGGACCTTGATGAGAAAGCCATCAGAGAGAGAAAGTCTTCCGCTGAAGCTGATGCCCTGAATTTGGACTATTAGCCTACTTTACTGCGAGGAAATAAACTTCTCTTTGTTAAAGCCACCCACTTGTAGTATTTCTGTTATAGCAGCACTAGATGACTAAGATAGAATTTGGTACCGGGAGTGGGCTGCTGCTCTAACAGATACCTCAAATGTGGAAGCGGTTTTGAAACTGAATGGATAGAGGACCAGCAGCGGCAGAGGACCAGCAGCGGCAGAGGACCAGCAACAGCAGAACCAGGACACCAGTGTGAGACAGTGCCGGAGCTGACTCACGGAGCGAGAGAGCTGAGTGCTTGTGCACAGGAGGCTTCCTGGTGGAGTGGGGTGCCTCCAGGCACTGATCAGTGGAGCTAGGCTTGCTGACCCTATGTTCTGCTGTGTATATTTTCACCAAAATCAAAATTAGAAAAAAACATTTTAAAAAATCTTTATTTGACTCTGAGAACATAAATAATTCTTAGTCAACATATTTAAAGAGAAAAATTAATGAAAATATATTTAATTAGAGTATATTAAAATGTCCTTACATAAATCAGTGAACAAAGTATGTCCACTTTTATTCATTTTTCACTTGTGAGTATATGCAATTTTGACTTTCTAATTTTCCAAATTCATTTCAGAATCTCCCTACTACCTACTATTTAGGGGCCCTAACTAGAATCATCTGCTGTCTTTATAATCTGCCTTCTTAGACATATCCAAAGAGCCCTCAATTTTCTGGGACATTTATAATTTTAAATAATTTGTCATATTTTTATACTCTATATATTAGAGATGTGTCCTATCATCTCTTCTTTAATCTTTACTGGAAATTTGCATTTTCTGGTTCTATAATTTATTAAACATTTTCCATCTTTTGTTTCTGGTACATGAAAAAAAAATGAGATGTTGCAGAACAGTTTTCAAGTTTAGAGTAGCCAATTAAGGAGCTATTTCGTGCTTATAAAAGTGAAAGGCTTTTCTTTGGAGAAATAGTGGATTGCAGGACTGGGGCAGGAAATATGTAAGATGAGCGTGGAGCATCTTGTAGCCAGAAAGTAAGAAAGAGCTAGAAAGAAAGGAGGGAGGGAAGAAGGGAGATTAATGAAGGTATGTCAAAGCGGCAACACAAAAGCCAGCTGAAAGAGCTCCCAGTGACGAAAGCTGGAACAATTTGAGCAACAAAATAGAGCATTATAGGATTATAACTCAAAGTATAAAATAAATATTCATGGGTTCATACTGGTATAAACACATGATAAATATATCAATAAATGAGGTGAGAAGAGACAAATCTTCTGTGCAGAAAAATTCCAAATAAATTATGTAGATACCAAAAAAATCAAACCAAGCCAGTTGCCATTCAGTTGATTCTGACTCGTGGTGACTCCATATGTTTCAGGGTAGAATTGTGCTCATAGGGTTTTCAATGGTTGTGTTCTTTTGAAAGTAGGTCACTGGGCCTTTCTTTTGAGGTGCCTCTGGGTAGATTTGAATCTCCAACCTTTCAGTTAGTAGCTAAACACTTAACCATTTACATCATCCAGGGACTCCAATTATGTAGATACACCATCCAAAGGAGGGGAAACATAACTTATTAAGTATGGGCTGAAAATAGTGCTTTCCTTCCAAAAAGTATGGTATGGAAAGGAATGGAGGGGTGAAGAGTAACTTTACACCAAGGAAACCTGGCAAACACTATTTCAGGCAGATGATCAAGGTCAACATCAACAGTCATAGATCATGTTACTGTATGTACCCTTGCTATAGTGCCCTGTAGGACAGCGTAGAACTGCCCCATAGGGTTTCCTAGGCTGAAATCTTTACAGAAGCAGACTGCTATGTCCTTCTCCCCCAGAGCAGCTGGTGGGTTTGAACTGCCAATCTTTCAATTAACAGCCAAGCACTTTAACTACTGCACCACTAGGGCTCCTCCCAAAAACCCATAACTGCAGTCTAATCATGAGAAACATTAGACAAATTGTAGCAGAGGAACATTCTACAAAATACCTGACCAGTACTCCTCATATGGAGTGCCTGGGTGGCACAAACGGTTGAGTATTACTAGCCAGAAGGTTGGTGATTTGAAAGTACCCAGAGGCACCTCAGAAGACAGGCCTTGCAATCTGCTTCCAAAATGTCACAGCCTTGAAAATCCTATGGAGCAGGTCTATTCTGCACACATGGGGTCGCCATGAGTCAGCATCGACTCAATGGCAACTAACAATAACAACTCCTCAAACTTGTCAAGATAATCAAAAACAAAGTCTCAGAAATTGTCACAGTCAAGAGAAGCTGAAGGAGACAGGACAGCTAAATGTAATGTGGTATCTTGGATGGGATCCTGGAACAGAAAAGGTCATTAAGTAAAAACTAAGGAAATCTGAATAGTATGGACTTTAGTTAATAATAATGTATCATCATTGCTTCATTAATTGTACCAAATGCACCATACTAATGTAAGATATTAATAACAGGAGAAACTGTGGGGGGCGGGGAGGAGAAGGGTAGTACGTGGAAACTCTGTATTATCTGCTCAATTTTTCTGTAAATCTAAAGCTGCTCTAGAAAAATAAAAAAGTCTGTCAATAAAAAAAAAAACCTAATCCAACTATACACTTTAAAAAAGAAGAGAAAAGTCCCCAATCAGAAAAGCTAGGGGCCTATAAGATTTTCTGTATGGGAGGTAGAACCAGACAAACAGATTATATCTTTGTCTCTCCTAGAGAGTTCTGGTTGAAAGCTTTTTTTAAAAAAGAAAAAGTATTCTCTTTCCAATAAAAGAAATTACCTGTGAATGTTTTCCATTTCTTTGCATTCACATTCAGACAGGTAATTTAAGAAGATTAAAGCTGTGTTGAAAGAGAGTTCATTTTAAAGAAATATCTGTAACTTTCTTTGAGACAGATAATGCATTTAAAAAGTGATTTCTCAGAATTGGGAATAGAAGGTGAACCTGAATAATGGATTTCAAGAAATAATATGTGATACGTGAAAGAAGGGGGATGACATTTTTGTCAACTGTTATTAAAAATATGTATGCCAAGGTCCCTGGGTGGTTTGCAGTTGGCTAGTAACTGAAAGACTGATGTTTCAAACCCACCCAGCAGCATCCCAGAAGAACCAGGTCTGGCAATCTGCTTCTATAAAGATTACAGCCAATTCAACTCTGTAATAAGTGGCATCTCTCCAAAGGAACACCTAAACAAAACAACCAACAAAACCCAAGAATTCTTGGAAGATGGTGTAAATAAAACCATTGTTCTGACCCTCCCCCACAAATACAACAAGGGAACAGTGCTCAGTTTTGAGGGACACTGAATTAGGGAGCAGAGAAAAGCAGTGGGGAACTGCAGACAGGCAAGAATCAACAAATCAACGAGTCACATATAGTAGGAAAATTGCTTCTCCCGCTGTCCCTGCCCTTCCCCCGGCCACGCAGGCCACCAGCTACTGGGAACTGGGGTTGTGGCCCCAGAAAAAAAGAGCCTGCTTCCCTAACCACCACAGCCCCTGCCTGTACAAAGAGACAGGACCCCAAGCTTCTGCCCTAAAATCAACAAGCAGATCTCTCTGAAGGTCGTTCAGAGTGTGCCAGCACCTCCCCCACCCAGATACTGTCAGTTGCAAGCCTGCTGTGATTTGCTACAGATGGCCTATGCAGTGAAGTCTGCTCTGATAGTCAACACTCTTCCTGCCTCCCTGTACACCCCATAGCTCAGGCTCTGAAAACAATAGGACAGACCTCCTGGGGAGCCAGTTCTGGTCTATCTGCTCCCCCTTTCAGGCAGTGCTGAGGACTGCTGACTGAGGCTGCTGTATGCTAAGAAGCAGCATCTTCAGTGGAGGTTGCACTCCCAGCCAACAATCTACCAAGGGGATTCTGATACCAACAAGGCAGACTTTCATGGGGATCTGACCTGAGCGTGACACCTCCTCCTCCACCTGGTAACTGTTGGTTGCCAGGCTGTTACAAACTGCTACAGAAGGCCCCCACAGTGCAGTCTGCTCCCATAGTCAGCACCCCTTAGCTCAGGCCTCTGAAACCAACAGGACAGACTTCCCTGGGGATCAGTTTGGGTCTGTCAGCTTCTCCGGACAGTCGGCACTTAGGACTGCTGACTGAAGCTGTTGTGTGCCAGGAAGCAGGCATCTTGAGTGGAGGCTACATCCACAGCCAACATACTATGAGATGGGCTTTGATAGCAACAAGGCAGACATCCCTGGGGGTTCATTTGGAGTGTGACAACCCCTTCCACAACTGGTAACTGTTGACTGCTGAACTAATATGAACTCCTACAGAAGGTTCCCTACAGTGGAGTTAGGAGCGGGGTCACCTAAGTGGAGACTGCTCCCCCAACCACCACAGGGCCACCAGGGCTCTGAAACCAACAAGACAGATCTCTCGGAGGTCCTTCTGGGAAGTGCCAGCCCTTCCTCCTCCTGAAATGTAGGTAAGTCTGCCTGTGCTTCCCCTGCATGCCAGCTCAGATATAAGCAGCCCCACAGAGCAGGGAAGACATAACCGGAGGGAGCTCACTGGGTGTGGGTTTTCTGTGATTGCAGAAACAGAAAAGGGAAAGGAACAATAACCAAAGAGAGGGGACTGCACTTCCTGGGGAACAGATTTATTAATACATGATATCTCGCCTGAATGGCGGTGCCCACTGGGGGACAGACTGTCCATGAGTGTGTTCTCTGGTGTGTTTGGGAAAGATTTAAAGTTGAAAAACAAGATCTGGAACTTTCAAAACCCAATTAAATGAGGGAGGGAAAAAAGAGCTATCACAGAGAGGGAGAGGAAATGGTAAGCAAAGGCTGAAGGCTCTGCCCACCCAAGAGTTTCTTACAGAAAGTAGTGCGGGCAAAAACACCAAATACTGGGGAAAACTAAGAAAGTTAACACCCTCAAAAATTCCAACACCTCAACAGAAAATCATAAGACACACAAAGAACAGAGAAACAATGGCCCATCCAATTAAAATGACAAAGGGAGTGAAAGCACATCTAGGGATTACCAAATAAAAAAAAAAAAGAAAGAATATAGTACAACAACATTAAACATAATTAAAGAACTAAGGGAAAATGTAGGAAAAAAGCTAAAGGAAATTAGGAAAACAATGCAAGAACAAAATGAAGATCTAACAAAAGAGATATTGCAACTGAAAAGAAAAATAAATGACAAACACAATGGAAGGATTTATCAACAGATTTAATCAGGCAGAAGAAAGAATCAGAAAATTAGAGGACAGGATAGCTAAAATTACATACACTGAAAAGCAACAAGAACGGAGGCTCAAGAAGACTGAGCACAATTTAATGAAATTATGGGACAACAACAAGAGACCTAACATATGCATCATGGGAATTCCAGAAGGAGATGAAAGGGACAGAAAGACTATATGAAGAAATACTGACAGAAAATGTCCCCAATCTAAAGGACATGAATCTACAAATCCAAGAAGCTCAAAGAATGCCAAGCAGAAGAAACCCAAAGAGATCTACACCAAGACACATCATAGGTAGGCTGTCAAAAGTTAAAGATAAAAAGAGAATCCAGAAAACAGTGAGAGAGAAGCAAACACAGACAAAGGATCCCCATTAAGATTAAGTGCCAATTTTCCTCAGAAACATTGTAGGCCAGAAGGCAATGAAATGATACATTTAAAGTGCTGAAAGAGAAAAACCATCAACCAAGAATACTATACCCAGCAAAACTATCCCTTCAAGAATGAGGGTGAAATTAAAAAATGCAATGAAGGCAGAACTCAGAGGGAAACTTGTAGCAATAAAAGCCTACATAAAAAAAGAAGAAAGATCTCAAATTAACAGCCTAACTCAACAACTCCAGGAACTAGAAAGAGAAGAGCAAACTAAGCCTAAACCTACCAGAAGAAAGGAAATAACAAAGATCAGAGCATAAATAAATAAAATAAAAAACAGAAACACAATACAGAGAATCAATAAAACTAGAAATTGTTTCTTTGAAAAGATCAATAAAATTGACAAATAGTTAGCTAGACTGACAAGAAGAGAAACGATGCAAATAACCGAAATAAAAAATGAAAGGGGACTTAACAACCGACCTGATAGAAATAAAGAGAATTCTGACAGAATATTACAAACAATTGTATGGCAAAAAACTGGATAACATCCCCATTCAACTCACTTATTTGGCCTGTGCAAAAAACAGATGGATCTTGGAGAATGACAAAAGATTATCAAAAACTTAACCAGGTGGTGACTGCAATTTTGGCTGCTGTTCCAGGTGTGGTTTCATTGCTTGAGCAAATTAATGCATCTCCTGGTATCTAGTATGCAACTATTGATCTGACTAATGCCTTTTTCTCCATACCTGTTTTGAAGGACCACCAGAAGCAGTTTGCTTTCAGCTGGCAAGGCCAGCTAGACACTTTTACTGTCCTACCTCAGAAGTATATCAACTCTCCAGCCCTATGTCACGATTTAGTCTATAGGGACTTTGATTGCCTTTCCCTTCCACAAGCTGTCACATTGGTCCGTTACACTGATGACATTGTGCTGATTGGAGCTAGTAAGGAAGAAGTGTCAGTGACTCTGGACTTATTGGTAAAACATTTGTGTGCTAGAGGGTGGGAAATTAATCCGACAAAAATTCTGGTGCCTTCCACCTCAGTGAAATTTCTAGGGGTATAGTGATGTGGGGAGTGTCAAGACATTCCTTCTAAAGTGAAGGATAAGTTATTGCACCTGGCTACTCCCACAACTAAAGAGAAGGCACAATGCCTGGTGGACCTCTTTGGATTTTTGGGGACAACGTATCTGTCATTTGAGTGTGCTACTCTTGCCTAATTTATCAAGTAACTTGAAAAGATGCTAGTTTTGAGTGGGGCCCAGACGAGGAGAAATCTCTGCAACAGGTTCAGGCAGCTCTGCCACTTGAGCCATATGATCCAGCTGATCTAAAGTTGCTTGAAGTGTCAGTGGCAGAGATGCTGTTTGGAGTCTTTGGCAGGCCCCTATTGAATCACAACACAGACCCTTAGGATTTTGAAGCAAAACCCTGCCATCCTCTGCAGATAACTAATCTCCTTTTGAGAGATAGATTTTGGCTTGTTACTGGGCCTTAGTAGAGACTGAATGCTTAACCATGGGCCACCACCAAGTCACCATATGGCCTGAGATGCCTATCATGAACTGGGTATTGTCTGACCCACACTCATAAAGTCGGACATGCACAGCAGCACTCCATCATCATATGGAAGTAGTATATACGAGATCAAGCTTGAGCAGGATCTGAGGGCACAAGTAACTTGCAAGAGGAAGTAGCCTATTTGCCCATGGTGTCTACTCTTGTCACATTGTCTACCTTCTCCAGGTCTGCACTTATGGCCTCATGGGGAGTTCCTTTTGATCAGTTGACTGAGGAAGAGAAAACTCATGCCTGGTTTATAGACAGTTCTGCATGATATGCAGGCAGCACTCAAAAGTGGACAGTGGCAGTGCTACAGCCCTTGCTGGGACCTCCCTGAAGGACAAAGGTGAAGGGAAATCCTCCCAATGGGCATAACTTTGAGCAGTGAACCTGATTGTTCACTTTGCTTGGAAGGAAAAATGGCCAGCTGTCTGATTGTATACTGATTCATGGACTGTGGCCAATGGTTTGGCTGGATGGTCAGGGACTTAGAAGGAACATGATTGGAAAATTGGTGACAAGGAGGTATGGGGAAGAGGTATATGGATAGACTTTTCTGGATGGGCCAAAGAAGTGAAGATATTTGTGTCTCATGTGAATGCTCACCAAAGGGTGACCTCAGCAGAGGACAATTTTAACAATCAAGTGGATAGGGTGACGCATTCTGTAGAAACCAGTCATCCTCTTTCCCCAGTCACTCCCGTCATTGCTCAATGGTCTCATGACCAAAGTGGCCATAGTGGCAGGGGTAGAGGTTATGCATGGACTCAGCAACATGGACTTCCACTCACCAAGGCCAACTTGGCTACAGCCACTGCTGAGGGCCCAATCTGCCAGTAGCAGAGACCAACACTGATTTTGTGTCTCTAGAAAACCCAGATTAGATTAGATTTATTCCTAGGTATTTTAGTCTCTTAGATGCTACTATAAATGGAATTGTTTCCCTAATTTCCCTTTCAGGTTATTTCCTTTTCCCCAATGAACAGTCACTCTCACAAAAGGGCATAGAACCCTTTGGGGAAGGCTGGAGGAAGATTAACGGTATACATTTTTGGCAGTGTAGTGAGGTCCTTCCTCAATGGGATCCAGCCTCCCCTTCATTCAAGGAGTTGTAGGCTTGTAAACTGGCTCAAGTTTGTGAATTGATTGAGGGGCTGCAACTTTCTATTCTGGTGATTCACGTTAGACTGCCATTCACTTGACCTAGAATTCTTCTGTTTGCACAGATCAAGTAAATGTTGAGTAGATTTCTGATCTATTTCACTCCTAGGGACACCATGACTAAGTAGCCAAAGCCATAACTCCATATGAGTCAGACTATTCTGATTACAGCTTTGACTCTGCTGTCCAATATGGTAACCACATCTACCTTGTCTTTGTCGACTGAGTACCACCACTTGGTCCCTACTACTACGTGGTCCAATCATCCCCATCATAGTTAGGCGTCTTAAATCAGTTAGGGCAATTCTCACTGTCAAATCTGACTTATGTAAGTAGGAATAACAGCAGTCTTCAAGGATGCTGGGGCTCCCTTCATAAATTTGTTCCTCGCTGTTGTAAAATCTGTGTCCTCTGGGCACTCCATATGTGGGTCTGTGGGTCTAAACTGATAAATCCACTTTAAAATGCCAATTTCCCTAAACCTTTGGATTTCTTCTTCTACAGTATTCCAAGGCAGGCCTGGCACTTCAACTTGATTTAGTGTGGGCCACTGCATAATCCCTGCTTCAGCAAACCAAACTAATAAACTGTTAGATCCTTTCCTAACCTCTAGAGCTGAAACATTGAATGAAGAATCCGTGCTTCGAGGGCCCATATCAGTAAGCTCAGAGAGATCCATCTCTATATTCTTTGCACCATTATCCCACACCCTTAATAGCCATTCCCACACATATTCCCCAGGTTTCTGTTTGTACATATTAGAAAACTCAAGCGTGTCTTTTGGAGTGTAGTGTACCTCCTCCAGGGTCACACTTTGTACTTCACCTTTTGGGGCTCACTGGGACTTAAGTCTAGTTATAGATCTAGAAGCAAAAATGGGTGGTAGGGATGTGCTCTGAAAACATTCAGCCACGTCTTATAAGGCATCTGCTTCAGGCAATGCCCCAGGCAATGACTCAGACAAAGGCTCTTTAGACACAACTGGGTTAATCTCATCAGTTGGGGGTAGAGGGGCTAATGGTTTTACTGGGGAGATTGGCTTAGCAGACAAAGATGGAGTAATTTCTTCAGATGGGAGTGAGAGAGCAGGTTCTGTTGGCTAGAGTGATTCAACAAAATTTAGGGGCTCAGTGTCCCCAGCTTCCTGATTATCTTCCCATATGTCCCAATCCCAAGTTTCAGGATCCCATTTCTTCCCAATCAATGCCTTCACATTAACTTTAGACACCATTCAAGGTTGGGAATTCAACTGGCCTTGTAATTTAGCCACTCTTATAAGACTCTGGGTTTGGTTTTTGGCAATATCAATTCTGTTATTACAAGAAATAAAACTTTCTTTCAAGGCACAAGTGGAAGCTTTGAGGATGTTTATGCAGCACTTGAGCTGTGACTCTGAAGCCCTGAGTTCATCTCGTTCTTTCACCACTTTATCTAGTGAAAGACCAACCAACCAGCTTCCTTACACATCTCATTATGGCAAAATTGTAGAAAGGTATTAAATATGCAATCACCCAGAGCCTCACCTATGATCAATACCTGATCTATTGGTGATAATATTTTGTGTTTCTATTGCCACCTCATGCCATGGATTAGCAGTGCCTTCTTTACTACTGGAAACAGGGTCATTAACATCTTTAAAACTAACCAGACTTGAGAATCAATTTAGAAAACTCATCCTTACAATTTTGTTTCTCTAGAACCACTCCCTTTACCAAATGTCTTAGGCTGGGTTCTCTAGAGAAACAAAATTAGTGAAATGTATTTATCTATGGAGAGAAAGAGAGAGATTTGGATCAAGGAAATGGTTCACGCGGTTGTAGAGACTGGAAAGCCCCAAGTTCCTGGGTCAGACTGGAGGTTTCTCCTGACTCATGTAGCTGCAGGAGCTGGTGAACTCAAGATCAGCAAGTTAGACAACAGGCCTCTGGCTCACAGTCTACAGAGGCTGATGAATCCCAAGTTTGGCATGTAAGCTTCTAGCTCGAGTCCCAAGAACCAGAGGTTAGGTGAGGAGCCAGCTGCAGGATCCAGAGCGAGCAAAACTCCATGAGCTTTGCCAGAAAGTCTACATATATTGGATACAAGCCACACCCCCAAGGAAACTACCTTTCAACTGATTGGCTTCTCATAGCAGATCTCATCATGAAAGTGATTACATTATATCAGATCTCATTATGGAGGTGATTACATCATTACATAGCTGCCAAACTACATCAGAACTGCCAAACCACTGAGAGTCATGGCCTAGTCAAGTTGACACACAACATTAACCATCACAGACGTGAACGGCTTATATAATGAAAACTATAAAACACTGCTGAAAGAGATTAAAGAACACTTAAATAAATGAAAAGATGTTCCATGTTCATGGATTGGAAGATTTAATATTGTTAAGATGTCAATACTACCCAAAGCCATCTATAGATTCAATGCAATCCCGACCAAAGTTCCAACAGCGTTCTTTACAGAAATGGGAAAACCAATCCTCAACTTTATGTGGAATGGCAAGAGGCCCCAAATAGCTAAAACAATGTTGAAAGAATAAAACAAATTAGGAGGGCCCACACTTCCTGATTTTATTTATTTTTTAATTTTTTATTGTACTTTAGATGAAGGTTTACAGAACAAATAGTTTCTCATTAAATAGTCGGTACACACATTGTTTTATGACATTGGTTAACAACCCCACGTCATGTCAACACTCTCCCTTCTTGACCTGAGGACCTTTTCTTTTTGGTGAAGATATACATAGCCAAAGTTTCACCATTTCGAAAGTTTCTACATGAACAATTCAGTGACATCAATTACATTCTTCCAGTTGTGCTGCTATTCTCACTATCCTTTTCCAAATTATTCCATCACCATTATCTTCAACTCACTGTCCCCTAGGCTTCCCATTTGCTGTGGTCAATTTGATCTCACATAGATAATTCTTTTTTTTTTTTTTTTTGGTACCTTAAATGAAGGTTTACAGAACAAATAGTTTCTCATTAAACAGGTAGTACACGCATTGCCCCATGACAATGGTTAACAACCCCATGACATGTCAACACTGTCCCTTCTCAACCTTGGGCTCCCTATCACCAGCTTCCCTGTCCCCTCCTGCCCTCCAGTCCCTGTCCCTGGACTGCTTTGTCTCATCAGTCCCATTTTGCTTTATGAGCTGTCCAATCCCTGGCTGAACGGTGAGCTTCGGGAGGGGCTTCACCACTGAGCCAAAAGGGTGTCCGGGGGCCATACTCTCGGGGTTTCTGCAGTCCGTCAGGCCAGTAAACCTGGTCTTTTTTTGTGAGTTAGAATTCTGTTCTACATCCTTTTCCAGCTCTGTCCAGGACCCTCTATTGTGATCCTGGTCAGAGCAGTCAGTGGTGGTAGCCGGGCACCATCTAGCTGTACTTGACCCAGTCTGGTGGAGGCCTTGGTAGCTGTGGTCCATTAGTCCTTTGGACTAATCTTTTCCTTGTGTCTTGTTCTCTTCATTCTCCCTTGCTCCCGAAGGGGTGAGACCAGTGGAGTATCTTAGATGGCTGCTCACACTTCCTGATTTTAAAACATTCTATACAGCTACAGTAATCAAAACAGCCTGGTATTGGTAAACAGTAGACACAAAGACCAATGGAATAGAATTGAGAGCCCAGAAATAAACCCACATATCTATGGCCAAGTGAGTTTTGCAAGGGTGCTAAACCAATTTGATGGGGAAAAAACAGTCTCTTCAATAAAGGGTGATTCACACCATACACAAAAACAAATCCAGAATGGATTAAGGACCTAAATGTGCAAACTAAAACCATAAATTTCTTAGAAGAACAAGCAGGGGCAATGCTGTCAAGCCTAGCTTTCAACCATGGATTATCTAATATAATACCAAAAGCACAAAGAGAAAAAGACAAAATAAATAAGTGAGACCCCATAAAAATTAAAAACTACCTTTCGGCTGGAACCGCCATCTTGCAGTCATTGGCCAAAATGACAAACACAAAGGGAAAGAGAAGAGGCACCCACTGTATGTTCTCTAGGCCTTTTAGAAAACATGGAATTGTTCCTTTGGCCACATACATGTGAATCTACAAGAAGGGTGATATCGTAGACATAAAGGGAATGGGCACTGCTCAAAAAGAATGCCCCGCAGGTGTTACCATGGCAAAACTGGAAGAGTATAATGTTACCCATCATGCTGTTGGCATTGTTGTGAACAAACAAGTTAAGGGCAAGATTCTTGCCAAGAGAATTAACGTGCGTATTGAGCACATTAAGCACTCGAAGAGCCTAGATAGCTTCCTGAAATGCGTGAAGGAAAATGATCAGAAAAAGAAGGAAGGCAAGGAGAAATTTACCTGGGTTCAACTGAAGTGCCATCCTGCTCCACCCCAAGAAGCACACTTTGTGAGAACTAATGGAAAGGAGACTGAGCTGCTGGAACCTATTCCCTATGAATTCATGGCATAACAGGTATAAAATAAATATGTCTGCCATATAAAAAAAATTTTTTAAATTTCATTCATCAAAAGACTTTACCAAAAAAATTAAAAGACAAGCTACTGACTTGGAGAGTATCTTTGGAGATCATGTTTCTGACAAGAATCTAATAATCAAAATATATATACAACTTTGACAACTTAACTACAAAAGGACAAATAACCCAATCATAAAATGGGCAAAGGACTTCAATAAACATTTCACCAAAGAGGACATTCAAATGGCTACCAAACACATGAAAAGATGCTCAGTGTCATTAGCCATCAGAGAGATGCAAATCAAAACCACAATGAGATAGCATTTCACTCCTACTAGGATGGCTAAGATTAAAAAAAAAAAAATCCAGAAAATAATACATGTTGATGAGGATGTGGGGAAATTAGATCTCTTATCCATTACTGGTGGGAATGCAAAATGGTACAGCCATTGTGGAAAACAGTGTGGTGGTTCCTCAAAAAACTGAAAACAGAACTACCATATGACCCAGCAATTCCTGTCATACTAGATACCCAAAAGACTTGAAAGCAGAGACTCAAAAAGAGACTTGTACGCCAATGTTGTAGCACTATTCACAATAGCAAAAAGGTGGAAACAACCTAAATGCCCATCAATTAATGAGTGAATAAAGAAAATGTGGTATATACATACTATGGAATACTACTCAGCCAGTACGAGAAATGAAGTCTTGATACATGCTACAGTATGCATGCAGCTTGAAGACATTATTCTGAATTAAATAAGCCAAACACAAAAGGACAAATGTTGTATAACCTCACTTATATAAAAAGACATGAAAAGGCAAATGCACAGAGACCAAAGTTTATTAGTGGTTACCAGGGCAGGAGGGAGGGAGAAAGCGGGAGTTAACGGTGATGGAAAATTTGCACTGATTAAGGGTAGGGTGACAGAGCTGATTACTGTAATTGCTGTCAATAAGTTGTACACCTGTAAAAAGTTGAATTGGCAAATGTTGTGTGATAGATATATTTACAACAACAACAAAAGAAAACAGTAGCTGCTGAGGCTGTTTATGTACAACCAAACACCTCACGGGATTTGATTCCTTGGTTTGGAGGTTTAGGATCATGATTTCATGGGACATACCAGTTAAATTGCCTAATACCATGTTTAGTGCTTCTGTTTACCTTGTAGTTCGTTGCACAGAGCCTTGAGTCTTAAAAGCTTGCAAAAGACCATCCAAGGCGCAACATTTGGTCTCTATTCACCTGGAGCAACAGAGAAAGAAGGCGAGTCAGGAATAGGAGGAAGATATGGAATGTGTGGCTAATTGCCTCCTTGAACAACTCTCTCCTTTGCCATGAGACCAGAAGAACTGGATAGTGTTCAGCTGCCATTTCCAAACATTTTGATCAAAGATTCCATAGAGGAATCCTGATCAAAAGGGGGGAAATGCAGAACAGAAATTCAAATTCTCATGGACTTTAGACTTTCTGGAGCCATGGAGGGTGAATGAACCTCTGAAACTATTGCCCTGAGATAATTATTAAATCTTAAACCAAAAAATCCCCTGAGGTCATCTTAAAACCAAATAATAATTTAGCTTAACTAGTAAAAAAGGTCTGCCTTGAGCATTATGCTTTTTAAAAACTATCTATAAGGGATCAAATTGACAACAGCAACTCAAAAGATTAGATAGGAATCTTAGAGGGCAGTGAGTTTATGTTAATGAGGGAGGAACAACTCAGAAAAGGAGGGTGAGAATGGTTGCACAACTCGAAGAGTGTAATCAGTGTCACAAAATCGTATATGTAGAAACTGTTGAATGGTGTATGTTTTTCTGTGTATATTCACAACAACAACACAATAAATAAAATCTACAAAAAAAAATATTAATATGATGACAACTTGATAACCCCCCAAAAAAACATGTGTCAATAAGAGTAGGACCCGAATTATTATTTACCCAGATAAATGTGATGACAGAGAAGATGGGAGAACTTGTGACTTAACAAAAATAGGTAATGTAGGCCACCCTATTTGAAGAGAAAGGGACAAGGAAAGCAGCATATTAAATGTGACAAGTCCAGAAGGAAGCTAATTCAGGGAAAAGATAAATTGACTAAAAGACATAGTTTCTGGGCCAAGGAAGGTGGTCAATCAATAGCATTAAGTTGTGCCAAGTGGGTCCTAAGTATTAAGTATGCTCAACATCAATGTTGGAGTAGGAAATATAAAAGATTATGCACCCAGAAAAAATAGCCTATTTAGATATGGTAAGAGAAAGAACCTTAGATAGGTATCAGTATCTTTTCCAATAAATAGAAAATTAGAAAATGTAAGTCAGGTAAGAAAAAACAAAAAATACCATTATTAACCTTATGATTTACTTGTCTAGATCTATGTCCTGAAGCAAATAAAACTAATATACTAAGAATTGTACAGTAGCTTAACTAATAATGCATGTTATATAATAAAATATTCATGTATCACACCGACGTAAAGAAAAAAGTTTTTAACATCTTCCTTCCAAAAAGATGAGTCTTTTTCTATTAAAAAAGAGAGAGAAAAAGTGAAATACTCAAAATATGTAGTCATAGATATCAATTTGTGCCAAACTTTCAGCTAGAAATTGTTTTTGTTGTTGCTTTTAGCTGCTGTCAGATCCCCCACCCCAACTCGTGGTAACCCTATGCACAATGGATCAAAAATGCTGCCCAGTTGTGTGCCATCCTCACAATGATGTAGATATAAAAGTTTTGATCCACAGGATTTTCACTGGCTGATTTTCAGAAGTAGATCACCAGGCCTTTCTTCCTAGTCCATCTTAGTCTGGAAGCTGTGCTGAAACCTGTTCAGCATCATAGCAACATGCAAGCCCTCACTGTCAGATGGGTGGTGGCTGTAGATGAGGTGCACTGGGCAGGAACTGAACCCAGGCCTCTCACATGGAAGGCGAGAATTCTACTACTGAAAAATCACTGCTCCTGCTAGAAATAGAAAAGGGCTTAATTTGGTGGGGCTTTTATAACCTGTAGCATTTGTAATAAGTTACTCACTTGCAGCCTAGAACCTCATCACATTTCCATATGACTGATTCAGAGAATAGGAAAAACTTCAGGCCCCCTTTCACTGTTCTTCACTTTGTTTTCTGTTTTATTCAGTTATTTTTATTTTTAAGTTATCATTGATTGGGGAAAAGGGATGTACAGTTGTATAAATTTTAGCACACATACTGACACATGTAACCACCACCCAAATCAGGATACAGGAATGCTCCCTCACCCCTGTCGTAGTATCCTAGATAGCTTCTTGTGGCTCCTGGCAATCCCTGGATTTCCTTGGCTTGCAGCTGTGTCTTCTCAGGGCATCTCACCTCTGTGTGTCTCTGTGTCTCTTCTCTCCTTTTATAAGGCACAACTCAGATGGGATTAGGACCCACTGGACTCTAGTATGACCTCATTTTAACCTAGCTGATAACATTTCAAAGACCCTATTTCCAAACAAGGTCACGTTCACAGGTAAGAGATTAGGACTTCAGTTTACCTCCCTGGGCGACAGAGCTCAATCCATGTTGTTGTTATTAGTTGCTGTCAAGTTGATTTGGACTCATGGCTATCTTACATATAACAGAAACGTTGCTCAGTCCTGGACCACTTTTCATGATCACTGATATGTTTGAGTCCATTGTTTGGCTACTGTGTCAATTTATCTCATTCAGGATTTCCCTTCTTTTATTGGCCCTCTACCAAACATGATGTCCTTTCGGAGTAATTGGTCTTTCCTGATGATTTGTCCTTGGTAAGTGAGTTGAAGTCTCACCATCCTTGTTTCTAAGGTGTATTCTGGTTCTATTTCTTCTAAGACTGGTTTGTTCATTCTTTTGGCAGAATGTTCCTTAGAAATTCAATGCAATATTTGGTTTGATTTCTTGACTGCTGCTTCCATGCACATTGACTATTGATCTAAGTAGAATGAAATCATTAACAACTTCAATTTCTTCTCCACTTATCATGATGTTTATCAGTCCAGTTGTGAGGATTTTTGTTTTCTTCACATTCGGGTGTAACCCATTCTGAAGGCTTTCATCAGTAAGTTCTTCAAGTCATCTTCATTTTCAGCAAGCAAGGTTGTCTTACGTGCATATCATAGATTTTTAATGAGTCTTCCTCCAATCCTGATGCCACCTTCTTCTTCATATAGTCCAGTTTCTAGGATTATTTTTTCAGCATACAGATTAAATAAGTATGGTGAAAAATACAACCCTGCTGCATGCCTTTTCCAATTTTGAACTGCACAGAATCCCCTTGTTCTGTTCGAACAAATGCCTCTTGGTCCATATACAGGTTCCACATGAGCACAATTAAGTGTTCTGAAATTCACATTTTTCACAATGTTATTCATAATTTGTTATGATTCACACAAATACCTTCACATAGTTTATAAAGCACAGGTAAACATCTTTCTGGTATTCTCTGCTTTGAGCCAAGATCCATCAGATGACAACAATGATATCCCTTGTTCCACATCCTCTTCTGAATCCAGCTTGAACTTCTGGCAGCTCCCTGTTGATGTATGGCTGCAACAGTATTTGAATTATTTTCAGCAGAATTTTGCCAGCATGTGATATTAATGATATTGTTTGATAATTTTTGAATTCTGCTTGATTGCCTTTCTTTGGAATGGGCATGAATATGGATCTTTTCCAGTTGGTTAGCCAGGTATACATTGTATAAAAAATATTGCAACACTCACTTTTGCTTCTTCTTGCTATTAATGTTTAATTAATTTATAATTTTGACAGATTAAATTTCCCTAAGCTTTCTTATGCAGGGATGGTTCAACATTAGAAAAACAATCAATGTAATCCATCACATAAATAAAGCAAAAGACAAGAACCACATGATCTTGTCAATCAATGCAGAAAAGGCATTCGACAAAGTAAAACACACATTCATGATAAAAACTCTCAACCAAACAGGAATAGAAGGGAAATTCCTCAATATAATTAAGGGCATTTATACAAAGCCAACAGCCAACATCATCCTAAATGGAGAGACTTTGAAAGCATTCCCCTTGAGAACAGGAAAAGACAAGGATGCCCTCTATCAACACTCTTATTCAACACTGTGCTGGAGGTCCTAGCCAGAGCAATTAGGCTAGAAAAAGAAATAAAGAGCATCCAAATTGGTAAGGAAGAAGTCAAAGTATCTCTATTTGCAAATGATATGATCTTATACACAGAAAACCCCAAAGAATCCACAAGAAAAGCACTGGAACTAATAGAAGATTTCAGCAAAGTTTCAGGATACAAGATAAACCTACAAAAATCAGTTGGATTCCTTTACACCAAGAAAGAGAACCTCGAAGAAGAAATTACCAAATCAATACCATTTACAATAGCCCCCAAGAAGACAAAATATTTAGGAAGAAATCTAACCAGAGACGTGAAAGATCTATACAATGAAAACTACACACTCTACTACAAGAAACCAAAAGAGACCTGCATTAGTGGAAAAACATACCTTTCTCATGGATAGGTAGACTCAACAGAGTGAAAATGTCAATTCTACCCAAAGCGATCTATAGATACAATGCAATCCCGATCCATAATCCACTGGCATTTTTTAATGAGATGGAGAAACAAATTACCAACTTCATATGGAAAGGGAAGAGGCCCCAAATACATAAAGCATTACTCAAGAAGAAGAACAAAATGGGAGGCCTCACACTACCTGATTTTAGAACCTATTATACTGCCATGGTAGTCAAAACAGCCTGGTACTGCTACAACAACAGATACATAGTCCAATGGAATGGAATTGAGAATCCAGACATAAATTCATCCACTTATGAGCAGCTGATATTTGACAAAGGCCCAAAGTTGGTTAATTGGGGAAATGACAGTCTCTTTAACAAATGGTGCTGGCATAACTGGATATCCATCTGCAAAAACCTGAAACAAGACCCATACCTCACACCATGCACAAAAACTAACTCAAAATGGATCAAAGACTTAAATATAACATCGAAAACGATAAAGATCATGGAAGAAAACATAAGGACAACACTAGGAGCCCTAATACATGGCATAAACACAGTATGAACCAGAAGTAACAATGCACAAGCACCAGAAGAGAGACTAGATAAATGGGAGCTCCTAAAAATCAAACACTTACGCTCTTCAAAAGACTTCATCAAAAGAGTCAAAAGACAACCTACAGACTGGGAAAAAATTTTTGGCTATGACAAATCTGATCAGCGTCTAATCTCAAAAATCTACAAGATACTGCAGAACCTCAACAACAAAAAGACAAATAACCCAATTAAAAAATGGGCAAAGGATATGAACAGGCACTTCGCCAAAGAAGATATTCAGGTGGCTAACAGACACATGAAGAAATGCTCACGATCATTAGCCATTAGAAAAAAATAGATCAAAACTACAATGAGATATCATCTCACACCAACAAAGCTAGCACTAATCCAAAAAACACCAACTAATAAATGCTGGAGAGGTTGTGGAGAGACTGGAACACTTACACACTGTTGGTGGGAATGTAAAATGGTACAACCGCTTTGGAAATTGATTTGGCACTTCCTTAAAAAGCTAGAAATAGAAGTACCATACGATCCAGCCCTCCTGCTCCTTGGAATATATCCTAGAGAAATAAGAGCCATCACACGAATAGATATATGCACACCCATGTTCATTGCAGCACTGTTCACAATAGCAAAAAGATGGTACAACCTAGATACCATCAATGGATGAATGGATAAACAAATTATGGTAAATCCACACAATGGAATAGTACACAACGATAAAGAACAACGATGAAGCCGTGAAACATAACATGGAGGGAGCTGGTGCTCATTATGCTAAGTGAATTTAGTCAATCAAAGAAGGACAAATATTGTATAAGACCACTATTATAAGAACTCAAGAAAAGCTTTAAACACAGAAGAGAACATTCTTTGATGGTTATTAGGGTGAGGAGGGAGGATGAGGGTTATTTACTAACTAGATAGCAGATAAGAATTATCTTAGGTTAAGGGAAGGACAGCACACACTACAGGCGAAGTCACCACAACTTGACTAAATCAAAGCTAAGAAGTTCCCTGAATACAATCAAAGACTTTGAGAGACAGAGTAGCAGGGGTAGGGGTCTGGGGACCATGCTTTCAGGGGACATCTAGGTCAATTGGCATAACAAAGCTTGTTAAGAAAATGTTCTGCACCCTACTTTGGCGAGTGGTGTCTGGGGTCTTAAAAGCTTGAAAACAGCCATCTAAGATGCATTAATTAGACCCAACCACCTGGAGTAAAGGAGAAAGAAGAGCACCAAAGACACAAGGAAAGTATTAGCCCAAGAGACAGAAAGGGCCACATAAACCAGAAACCTCATCAGCCTGAGACCAGAAGAACTAGATGGTGCCGAGCTACCACCAATGACCGCCCTGACAGGGAACACAACAGAGAGTCCCAGATGGAGCAGGAGAAAGGTGAGGTGTAGAACTCAAATTCTGGTAAGAAGACCGGACTTAATGGTCTGCCTGAGATGGGAGGAACCCCAGAAAGCACGGCCCCTGGATTCTCTCTCAGCCCAGAAGTTAAAAAATTTCCGAGGCCAACTCTTCAGAGAGGGATTGGACTGTACTGTGGGACATAAAGTGATACTCGTGAGGAGTGTTCCTCTTAGCTCAAGTAGATACAAGAGACTAAACGGGTAGCTTCTGTCTGGAGGTGAGATGGGAAGGCAGAGAGGGTCAGGAGCTGGTTGAATGCACATGGGGAATCGGGTGGAAAGGAGGAATGTGCTGTCGCAGTATGGGGAGAGCAATTAGGGTCATACAGCAATGTATGTATAAATGTTTGTATGGGAGACTAACTTGAAATGTAAACTTCATTTAACCTACAACCATAAAACAAATTTTTTTAAAAAGGAAAATAATTCCTGATGGAGCAGAAGAAAGACGGGGTGCAGAACTCAAATTCTAGTAAGAAGTCTGACTGAGACTGGAGGTACCCCGGAAAGCATGGCCCCTGGATTCTCTATCAGCCCAGAATTAAAACAATTTCCGAGGCCAACTCTTCACACAGGGATTGGACTGGACTGTGGGACATAAAGTGATACTCGCGAGGAGTGTGCCTCTTAGCTTAACTAGATACAAGAGACCAAAGGGGCAGCTTCTGTCCAGAGGTGAGATGGGAAGGCAGAAAGGGTTAAAAGCTGGTTGATTGGACGCAGGGAATCAGGGATGGAAAGGAGGAGTGTGCTGTCACAGAATGGGGTGAACAATTAGGTTCACATAACAATGTATGTATAAAATTTTGTATGGTAGACTAACTTGAAACGTAAACTTCATTTAGACTACAACAATAAACAAAAAAAAAAAAAAAGGAAAATATTAGCCCAAAGGACTAAAGGACCACATGAACCACAGCCTCCACCAGCCTAAGCCAAGAAGAAGTAGATGGTGCTTAGCTACCACCACCACGGCTCTGACAGGGATCACAAAACAGAGTTCCGGACAGAGTGGGAGAAAAATGTAGAATAAAATTCAAATTTAGAAAAGACCAGACTTACAGAGACTGGAGGACTATAGTCCCCTGGACACTCTGCTAACTCAGAACTGAAACCACTCCCGAAGCGCACATTTCAAACAAAGATTAGACAGGCCTATAAAACAACCAATAACACACATGAGGAACGTGCTTCTTAGTTCAATCAAGTATATAAGAACAAATAGGCAACTCCTTCCCAAAATCAAGAGGAGAAGGCAGGAAAGGAAAGGAACTGGATGAATGGACACAGGGAACCTGGGGTGGAAAGGGGGAGAATGCTGTCACATTGTGGAGACTGCAACCAATGTCACAAAACAATATGTGTATAAATTTTTGAACAAGAAAAAAAAAAATTCCCTAAGCCTTCCCCATACATATACAAGTTTAATTAAGTAAATTCCCTAAAACTTTTCAAGCCAAAAATCTAATATATCAAAAAATAATTTAAGCATTTTGTATATGAAACAAGGCAGTGACAAGTTGACAGTAATAACAACATATCTTCCTAAGCACATATATACACTATTACAAATCTAAGTCAAGACATACCAATTTTCTAAATTGGACTTTCTTAAACATTCAAGGCTGTTTACAATCAAATCCTCTTACATATTTCCAATTAAAATCACAAGTTAAATTCTCTTCAGCATTTCAAACTAAAATCACAATCTAATAAATCACATACTCAATGATGTCAGTCTCAAACACTTTAAAGTACAAGAATAATATATATAATTCATACAAATTTATTCCTAAACTAAGGAAAAAGTATTCATTCCATAGGTTTAATTTACTTTTTCTGTATTTCTATACTTACGGTACATCCTCCCAAGGTTACAAAGTCACTTTGCCAGCTTAAGAGAAGAGAAACACAATCTCAGACTTGCTGAGGTCACTCCAAGATTCAGAACTGTGTCACAGCTATAGACCTGGATTACAGTCAAAGGGTCTTGACTGGGACATGGGCCAGGGTGAGACTTCCAGGATGAGTCTACTTTACTGAGCAGTAACACATGAGCTCCTTTTTGTAGTCAAGGTCTACCTACTTTGGCTACAAGGAATCCCAAGCCCATGCCTTTCAGTTAAGATTTAATGTAAGTTTTGATTTAGTCTCAGTTGTACGTGTCCTCTGGTCGCACCTTAAGCTTCACTCTCACCCAATTTTTTATTTCAACTTCTTACACAATTTCATACAGCCTGATTAGGATAGACTGGATTCAGCATTCCTTATCTAAATTACAACTAATATCTTCAATGCCTGATTTATGTTGAAGGAACTCTGTGACCTCTTTATATACTCCCTAAGGTCATTTTTTTTTTTTTAATTGTTGTAGTTTAAGTGAAAGTTTACAATTCAAGTTAGTCTCTCATACAAAAATTTATACATACATTGTTATGTGACCCTAATTGCACTCCCTATACTGTGACAGCACACTCCTCCTTTCCACCCCTGATTTCCCGTGACCATTCAACCAGCTGCTGACCGTCTCTGCCTTCTCATCTCACCTCCAGACAGAAGCTGCCCATTTAGTCTCATGTATCTACTTGAGCTAAGAAGCACACTCTTCCAAGAGTATCATTTTATGTTCCACAGTCCAGTCCAATCTTTGTCTGAAGAGTTGGCCTCGGGAATTGTTTTAGTTCTGAGTTGACAGAGAGTCCAGGGGCCATGCTTTCTGGGGTTCCTCTAGTCTCAGTCAGACCATTAAGTCTGGTCTTTTTATTAAAATTTGAGTTCTGCATCCCACCCTTCCCCCGTACCATCAGGGAGTCTCTGTTGTGTTCCCTGTCAGGGTGGTCATTGGTGATAGCCAGGCACCATCCAGTTCTTCTGGTCTCAGGCTGATGAAGTCTCTGGTCTATGTGGCCCTTTCTGTCCCTTGGGCTAATACTTTCCTTGTGTCTTTGGTGTTCTTCATTTAAGGTCATTTTTTTTTTACAGCCATTTAATGGACATTTCCTTTTGATGGATAAACTACAGTATTACCCTTTGAACTGCAAATTTGGATTTTTTAAGTAAAAACATAGCAATTAATTTGTATTATTCATCTATAATGAGTACAAAGCAGCAAAACTAACATTAATACTAAAACAATAAAATAGGGTAAAAAAAGATTTAATGTTAACATATCTAATGGAGGCACTTTTTGTGTGTGTGATTTTACAACTATCTTTTTGGTACACCATTCTTAACTCTTCCTTTTCAGAGTATCTTTATGCACTCATGGATTTTTTTTCTTTCTTTTTTTTTTTGTTTTAATTGTACTTCAGGTGAAGGCTTACAGAACAAATAATTTCTCATGAAACAGTAGTACACATATTGTTTTATGACATTGGTTAACAACCCCACAACATGTCAACCCTCTAACTTCTCAACCTTTTTTTTTTGGTGAAAATACACATAGCCAAAGATACACCTTTTCAAAAATTTCTACATGCACAGTTCAGTGACATTGACTATGCTCTTCCAATTGTGCTGTTACTCTCACTTAAGATGAAGGCTTACAGAACAAAGTAGTTTCTCATTTAACAGTTACTACAAATGTTGCCCTATGACAATGGTTAACAATCTCACAACACATCAACAATATCCATACTCAATGTTGGGTTCCCTATCACCAGCTTCCTTGTCCCCTTCTGCCTTCTGGCCCTTGTCACTGGACTGCTGTACCTCGTTAGTCTCATTTGGTTTTACGGGGCTGTCCACTCCCAGGCTGAACGGTGAACCTCGGAGATAACTTCACCACTGAGCTAAAAGGGTGTCTGGGGGCCATACTCTCGGGGTTTCTCCAGTCTCCTTTAGGCCAGTAAATCTGGTCTTTTTTTGTGTGTCTTGGAATTTTGTTCTACATCCCTCTTCAGCTCTGTCCAGAACCCTCTGCTGTGATCCTGGTCAGAGCAGTCAGTGGTGGTAGCCGGGCACCATCTAGCTGTACTGGACTCAGTCCGGTGGAGGCCTTGGTAGCTGTGGTCCATTAGTCCTTCGGACTAATCTTTTCCTTGTATCCTGTTCTCTTCATTCTCCCTTGCTCCCGAAGAGATGAGACCAGTGGAGTACCTTAGATGGCCGCTCGCAGGCTTTTAAGACCCCAGACACTACTCACCAAGGTAGAATGTAGAGCATTGTCTTTATAAGCTGTGTTATGCCAGTTGAGCTAGATGTTCCCCAAGACCCTGGTCCCCACAGTCCTCTGCCCAGCAATTCAGTCCCTCAGGAAGTTTGGATATGTCTATGGGGCTTCCATGACCTTTCCTTGTACAAGTTTGCGCTCATAGATTTTTACAGATTAAAATTATCCAATAAAGTATACTTATTTTTCTCTTGTTGATGCTCTTATTACCCCAGTTTGGCCAGTGAGAACCCCTAAGCTGGTTCCTGTACAAGTTCAGTAGTATTCCACAATGCTTGCCCTGGCAACAACAAAGTGTTTTACCCCATCTTAAAATTTCTTGGCATAAAGATAAGAAATCACAAACTTTCCAGAAATTCTGGTTACTTATAGCAATGAACAGTCTTAGAGAGCAAAACGTGAGTATGACAGTTACATATTAGATTGTTCCAGCTGAACACTGGCAGCCAGGGTAGCACCACTGCAAGGGCAATTCAATGACAAAGCTAGAAATACGTGGGAAATACAACGCAGCTGTTAAAAACGATAAGGTAAAGGACTCTTCTATGAACCACAATATTCTGGAAACCTGAAAGGAGCTTCCTTCCCCTACATTTCCAACTCCAGGCTATTTCCCTCTCCCAAACCAAATGTTCCTTCCAACCAAAGGCATCTAGGTGAGGTCTTGGGCTTTACTGGGAGTGATAAATCCTGAGGAGCTCATCAATCCCTGGAGAACATCAGTGTGCTAAAAAAAAACTGAAAGAGTAGACTGTTCTTCCCTGTCCCTATGGCTAGGAGAACACAGGGGAAATGGAGAACAGAGAAACATCCTTCAGGCAGAGAACTGACAGACCACCTGATCACCAGCCACAGGGCTAGGCGCTTCTTCATTTTTCACCTCCTAAGGGGCTTCTGGAGCCCTGGTGTCATAGTGGTTAAGAGCTCATTTGCTAACCAAGAGTGAGCAGTTCGAATCCATCGGCCGCTCCTTAGAAACCATAGAGGGCAGTTCTACTCTGCCCTATAGGGTCGCTAGGTGTTGGAATTGACTTAATGGCAACAGGTTTGGTTTTTTTGGTTTAAGGGGCTTCTGCCCATTAATATACCTCAACAGGCAGGCTTGAAGCTCAATGATGAAATAAAGAAAACAAATAACCCCATTAAGGGACCCAGAGGGAGAAAGGCCAACAGAACAGAGAGTTTTTACAATGGTGAGATTAAACTGCTAGAAAAGACAGTTAAAAACCTGAATTAAAAAACAAACAATAAAAGCACCTAGAGATTCAGTGCAGCACTTAAAAAATAATTTTCAATTAAAAAATTCAGTAGACCTTTTCAACAAATGGTACTGGAATAATTGGACATCCATAGGCCAAAAAATGAACCTCAACCAAAGTCTCACACCTTATACAAAAATTAACACAAAAAAGGATCATGGAGCTAAATATAAAATGCACAATTATAAAACATTTAGAAAAAAACAAAGGAGAAAATCTTCAAGATCTAGAGCTCGGGTAAGGGTTCTTACACTTGCCAACAAAAACACAATCCATCATAGGAAAATTTGATAAATTAGATGTCATCAAAATTAAAATCTTTCGTCCTGCAGAAGACCTCATTAAGAGAATGAAAAGACAAGCTACAGGTTGGCAGAAAGTACTTACACATCACATATCTGAAAAAGGACCTAGAATATACAAAGAATTCTCAAAACTCAACAGTAGGAAATCAAAATATCCAATTAGAAAATGGTCAAAAGATCCAGGGCAAAGTCATGGAAGCTGCACAGACAAACCCAAATGCCCTGAGAGACCCAGCTACTGGGTTGAGGGCTGGGGACCATGGTCTCAGGGGACATCTAGCTCAACTGGCATAACGTAGTCTATAAAGAAGTTCTACATCCAAAGGACTAATGGACCACAACTGATAGTGAGCACAACTGGCAGCTGTTCAGCCCTTATCGAGCAAAACCTACCCATTCCTGTCATTGTCCTCAAAGACCCTGAACGCTGTGTGTTGCTCAGTTCCTGCCTTAAACCAGTCAAACCCAGTTTGCTAGCCTCAGAAGTATAAGATCTCCGTCCAGGGTGAGATTTATCTGCCATTTTCTATACATACTAAGGGAAAAAAAAAGTAATTTGTCTTACTGTGCCTGCGCGCCATGATAACCTGTGTAGTCCATGATGTTTGTAAGTACTTCCTTGTGAAGGACGTTATAAAAGGTTCTGCCTCCCTTTGTTCAGGAAGATTGATTTGAGGCATACACCTCCTTGCTCTTTGCCTGCATGTTTGTGATAAACCCTCTTCCTCCCACCTCACCTCGGTGTGTCTTTACTGACGAGAAGCCGCAGGAGCAGGACCTGCTTAGTGTAACACAACTACCATAACCTCCACCAGACTGAGCCCAAAACAACTAGATGGTGCCCAGTTACCACTACCAACTGCTCTCCAGGGATCACAATAGAGGGATAGAGCAGGAGAAAAATGTAGAACTAAATTCAAATTCCCAAAAAAATAAAAAAAAAGACTAGGCTTGCTGGTCTGACAGAGACTGGAGAAACCCTGAGAGTATGGCGCCTGGGCACCCTTTTATCTCAGTACTGAAGGCACTCCTGAGGTTCACCCTTCAGCCAAAAATTAGACAGGTCTATAGGGCCAACAATAACACATATGAGGAACGGGCTTTGTAGTTCAATTCATGCATAGGAGACTAATGGGCACACCAGCCCAAAAGCAAAGACTAGAAGGCAGGAAAGGATAGGAAAACTGGACGAATGGAGACAGGGAACCCAGGGCGGAGAAGGGGGGAGTGCTGACACATTGCAGGGTTGGCAACCAGGGTCACAAAACAATTTGTGTATTAACTATTTAATGAGAAACTAATCTGCTCTGTAAACTTTCACCTAAAGCACAATTAAAAAAAGTGAAAATGATTAATTTTAAGACCGGAAGGTGCTCATTATGTTTTCTTGTTAGACTGAAGATTCAGAATTACAGCCAATCTATTGTCTTCAAAAAAGGAAGGAAGAAAGAAAGAAAATAGTCAAAAGACATGAAGAAATATTTCACTGAAGAGAATATATAGATTGGAAATAAGCACATGAAAAGATATTCAACATTATTAGCTGTTAGGGAAATGCAAATTAAAACCACGGTGGGATATCACCACACATCTATCACAATGGCAAAAAAAGCGGGAGAGAGAGACAACACCAGATAATGGAGAGGATGTGGAGAAACTGGATCAGTCATACATTGCTGGTGGGAATGTAAAATGGTACGGCCACTCTGGAAAACTGTTAGGCAGTTTCTTAATAAACTAAATATGCAACTATCATATCACCTAGCAATTGTACTCCTGGGCATTTATTCCAGAGAAATGAACATTTATGTTCACACGAAACAATTGTGCACAAATGTTCATAGCAGCTTTATTCATAATAGCCAAAATAAGTGCCTTCATCAGAGACCAGTGTGTTGGCTTTGTGAATACTAATAGAGAGTTCTTGATTTTTTATCTCACTGCCTTTCAAAGCTCATTGCTGGGTCACTATTTCAATAGCAAAAATAGCAGATTGGACAATTAAAAACATGTAATTTGGGCTTTTTTTTTTCCCCTAATAAAGGTAAGAGGTATTAAGCCATCAACAGATATTCACCTTATCTCCCTTGCTACAGTGGCTTATAATTGTGGCTTTTGAACTAGTTGCTTTCAGCATAGAGCAACTGGTCTAAAAGAAGGTCAAACTTTGACCTCATTAGTTCTAACATCTAAGCACATATTAGAGCCTGTTTTAATGTCATCAGATTATCTCACATTAAAATAGCTGATCTGATTTTTAGGGTCTTCTATGATCCCAGCTTACCTTGGAGTTAGAATGAAGATTTAAATCACTTAATGTCAACACAATAGACTCATGCTTACTAATTCTCATTCTAGAACCTCTGAGACCAAGATGTCAACCCTTCACAGGTGAAAGCATGCTAGGTCCTCTTACAGTCAGTCACATAAGCACCCTGAATCAATTCCTACTGCCCCTATAATATCTCGGCTCTAAACCATTCTTTTGCATAATTCATTTCTACTCTGGTGGCAAAAGTATAATTGGAAGATGTGTTTAGTCCAGAACTAGAGCAGCTGCTATTGACATTAGGAGTAGCACAGTTTGTGCTCAGCTCATTGCTCTAATTCTAGCACACCCAAGCAGAATGGCTTCTAATTACAGGGAGTAGAAATAACAGACCATGAGAAAAGGGAGATTTGTATTGTAACTGTGATTTCACCCAAAAACCAGTTGCCTTCAAGTCGATGCCAACTCATGGCAACCCTATGTGTGTCAGAGTAGAACTGTGCTCCATAGGGCTTTCAATGGCTGATTTTTTTAGAAGTAGATTGCCAGGCTTTTCTGCTGAGACACCTCTGAGTGGACAAAACTTTGGGTTAGCAGCTGAGTGTATTAACCATTTGCACCACCTACAGACTCCTGTAATTTCACGTAAGTCATTTAAATGTCTGTGCTTCAGTGTTCTCATCCATAAAATAAGAAACTCAGACTAGATCATCTCCAATGCTAGTTCCAGACTAATACTCTTAATTTTTGAAATTCCATAAAACTTAAACTGAATAATGCCTGTCTATTAAGGGGAAGAACTGGTTGTAAAATTAATACGAAAAGCAACCTATTTTAAAATGTTTATTCTGTGTTTAATCTGTTGGATCCTTGTAAATTATCTAAGCCAGAAACAAATGAGCCTTGGAAATAATTTCCACTCCAAATCTACTTGGCTTGAAATATTTTAATCAATTAATGATTTTTTCCCAGCCAATTTGGACAAATATTGCTCTCTTGCTCTGTCCTTCATTCAACATTCCGCCTTTATACTGAATCAAAAGGATCACAATAAAATGTAACCTCACCAAGAGGTGGAGCCAAGATTTGTAGGGCCTGCATTTACACAACTTGAGGGGTTCTCTTTTAGAAAAAGAACACAAAATTACAAATAAAACGTGCTAAGGCCCTGCCTAGGACCTTGGAAAGGAATTTGAGCTTCATTAGCTTTCTGGTAAATTGCCTCTGTCCCCAACATCTGGAAGAGTTTAAATACAGTCCATTAGCAATACGAAAACAGTGTTACTATGAGACAAACACATAAACACATTTACACACACACACACACACACAAAGTCCAGAAGATGGTGCAAGATCTTTTTTTGCTTTTCCCATTGAGACACACTTAGCAGCTTGACTTTCTGGTCTCTTGTCTTCTCTCTGTCCTGCCCCCTTGGCCTTTTCTACCCCTCATTTGTTTTGGTTGCCAAGAGCCTTGGTATGCTGGGGAAGGGATACTGCTGATTTTCTTTTCGAGTTCTTAAGTTTTGTTAAATATAGGTGAAATTTTAGGAAAGCAGAATTCTGTGAAAATACTGGGCACTCAATAAATCAACGGTGTTATGGTTAGTCCTGTGTGTCAACTTGAGTAGGCTGTAGTGTCCAGTTATGTAATCAAACCCTACTCTAGGTGTTGCTGTGAAGGTATTTTTTTAGATGTGCTAACATCTACAATCAGTTGACTTTAAGTGAAGGAGATTATCCTGTATAATGTGGGTGGGCCTCATCCAATCAGTTGAAGGCCTATAGAGCAAAAACTGAGGTGTCCCAGAGAAGAAATTCTGCCTCAAGACGGTAGCATTAACTTCTGCCTGGGCTTCCAGCCTGCCAACCTGCCCTACAGGTTTCAGACTTGCCAGCCCCCACAATCGTATGAACCAATTGTTTAAAATAAATCACATGTATATGTATATATGTAAAATATATATGTATATACATTTTTTTCTCCTATTCGTTCTGTTTCTTTGGAGAACCCTCATGGATACAAAAGGTAAATTAATTCAATTTATTAATTAAGATTCTTAATTATCTATTCAGTCTCCATCAGTGGGCCGAAACAGACAGTATGACATTTAATAAGGATTGAATGTTGATGGCCTGAATCTAGGTTTAAAACAAATGAAATGATTATAATAAGGGAAGTTCAATTAATGTTATCTACAAGCTTTATTAAAATCCATGAACTTGGCTCCTGAAAGAGTCAGTCTCCTTAAAACAAAAGTCAGCAAATACTCTAAGGGAAAAAAAAGTCACACACACACAAAATCAGATGTTGGCATGGGACAAGGTATTTTATATCTAGAGAAATATGAAAGAGGATAAAAATACATATTCCCAACAATTGTGAAAACAAAGGGTTGGAGGGAAGCTAAATAAAAATGTGAAGGTCTGCGATTATTGTAACTCCTTTTGGCGATAAGTTAAAAGACAAATTATGTTTGCATTGCCCTTACCTGATTTGGAAAGCCCGGTGGTTTCAAAGGGATCTGCGAAGGGATTATAGGCAATGGGTTTGAAAGTAGGAGAATTGCCAAGGTTTTATCAACAAGGGCAGTTTACCTCAAGTGCCTGCCATAATATGAATAAAGTACCTCTGGAAAGATATATTTGCTTGGTAAAGTAGAGGGTCAGCAAAAAAGAGGAAGACCCTCAATGAGATGGATTGACACAGTGGCTGCAACAATGGACTCAAGCATAACAACGATTGTGAGCATGGCACAGGACAGGGCAGTGTTTCGTTCTGTGGTGCATAGGGTTGCTATGAGTCAGAACCGACTCGGTGGCACCTAACAACAACAACACAATAGAAAGATATACAAAAAACTGGTTAAGTTTTGCTTCTGGAGAAAACTGGGGAGTGACAACACAGAGATGGGAGAGAGTTGTACCTTTCACTGTATACCCTATACTGTCATCTGAATTTCGTACCATGTTTAGTATTATCTATTGAAAAATTATTTTTTTAAAAAAGTAGAAGACCTGTGTCTACACTTAATAAGATTTGTTGCTTCTATGTGTTCTTTTAGTCTCTGAGATTATCTTTAACTTAATAGTTATCAGAGTTCATTGTGATTATTTAAGAGAGTTAATTCATAAGATGTATTTGGAAAAGATAACATTAGCTTCAGAGTGGAGAACTAACCAAAGGGAGTCCAGAGTGGATGTAGGCTGACTAGGGAGGACATTATTACATTTATCTACATGAGACTTGATAGTAGACTACATGAGACTTAGACTAGGATGGTGGTGGGAAAGAGAGCGAGAAATGAAAGATTTGGTAGATATTTAGGTGCCTTTGACATTGGAGTTGAGGAAAAGAGAAGTTATCAAGGATGAAGCCTAGTTTCCAGATTTGTGAATGTATTATCTATTGCTGTGCAACAAATTATTCCAAAACCCAGTAGCTTAAAATAACAAACATTTATTGTTTCACAGTTTCTATGGGTCAGGAATTTGGGAGTTGCTTAGCTGAGTGACTCTCTCTCAGGGACTCTAGTGAGATTTCAGTCAAGATATTGACCTGAGCTACAGTTATCTGAGGGCTTGACAGGGGTTGAAGGATCCGCTTTCAAGATCACTCTCATGGCTATTGGTAGGAGGCCTCATTTCCTCATTGGCTGTTGGTAGGAGGCCTGAGTTCTCCACCATGTGGACCTCTCCACAAGGCTGCCTGAGTCTCCTCAAGAAAACTGGCTTCCCTTAGAGAAAGCGAACCAAGAGAGAGACCAAGGAGGAAGCCATAAGGCCTTTTATGACTGAGTCTTGGAAGTCATACACCCATCACTTCTGTCTGCTGTTTTTATATAATCATATTAGAATTGAGTCATTAAGTCTGGCCCACAGTCAAGGGGAGGAAATTTAGGCCCCACATTTTGAGGAGAGGATTGTCAAAGAATTTGTGAACGTATTTTAAAATCACAACAGTGAACAATATGATGCTTGGTGTCATTCAATGAGAAAGAAAGCTCTGGAAAAGTATTCAGTAGGATAGATGAGTCCTTCAGTTTTTGAACCATGTTTTCCCAATGACCCATACAGTACCTAACGCATGGTAGGTGCTCAGTATCAATAAATATTTGTTAAAAAGGATGAATAAGTATGTTATTTGATTCACATAGGAAATTACAACCACATACTTTATTTTTTTTCTCTTCACTGTATAGTTTTATTTTAAAATTGCTTTTTATAAATTATAAAAGCAATGGTAAATATGGTAATACAAAAAAATGGAGAATGGTAAATACAGAGAAATCACAGAAGAAAAAGAAAACACCCAAAGTGCTCTATTATTCAGTAATGATGACTGTCGTTTAATTGGCATAATTACCTAAGTCATTTTTGTCTATTTCTCTCTTTGCATTTATGTATTTCTTTTTTTAAATGATTAAAATTTTACCCATGCCAACAAGAATTCTTTTTTTGTTGTGTATTGTAGTTTAAGTGAAAGTTTACAATTCAAGTTAGTCTCTTATACAACAATTTATACATACATTGTTATGTGACCCTAATTGCTCTCCCTATAGTGTGACAGCGTACTCCTCCTTTCCACCCCTGATTTCCCATGTCCATTCAACCAGCTCTTAACCCTCTCTGCCTTCTCATCTCACATCCAGACAGAAGCTGCCCATCAGTCTCATGTATCTACTTGAGCTAAGAAGTACACTCTTCATGAGTATCATTTTATGTCCCACATTCCAGTTCAATCTGTGTCTGAAGAGTTGGCCTTGGAAATGGTTTTAGTTCTGGGCTGTTAGGGAATCCAGGGACCGTGCTTTCTGGGACAATGACATACTTTAGATAAATAAGGAAAATTTAACAACTGTTAACTTGCCAGCTGTCATGCAGACATTCAATGTTTACTGAATTAATATTAAAAATAACTAAACATTTCAACTAGGCAGAATTATATACTTATTCATCCATCCATTTTTCATTCATTGACTCACTGTATCACTATTGCATATCTATTATGTGCCATGGGGGCAGTGGTGGTTCAGTGGTCAAATTCTCATATTCCATGCTGGAGGCCAGGGTTCAATTCCCAGCCAATGCACTTCAAGCACAGCCACCATCTATCTGTCAGTGGAGGCTTGCCTGTTGCTATGATGCTGAACACGTTTCAGCACAGTTTCCAAACTAAGATAGACTAGGAAGGAAGGCCTGGTGATCTACTTCTGAAAATCAGCAATGAACACCCTGTAGATCACAATGATCTGCTCTGCAACTGATCATCGGGATGACGCAGGACCGGGCAGGGTTTTGTTGTATTGTGCTTGGGCACTATGACTCAGGGCCTTAACTGATGACAGCTAATAACAACAACATTATGTGCCATGCAGTGTTCTACATGCTGTGGCACAGCATTTATAGGGTCTTTCTCTCAATGCACTTATATTCCAGGGAGGGGATCTAGATTAAAAACTAAATAAACAAACTTTCAGAAAAGATCATTTCATGTAGTAATTAATACTGTAAAAAAATAAACACAGTAATGGGATTAAAAAGTGATGGGATAATACTACATTAGCTAGAAAAATTGGGAAATCCGTCTCTGAGTAAATGACATTTGAGCTTAAGTAGTGAGAAGGGACAGTCACACAGAGATTGAGGGAACAAGGATTCCAGACCGAGGGAATAGCAAGTGCAAAGACTCTGAAGCAGAGCTTGGTGTGCCTGTGGAACAGAAAGAAGGCCAGTGTAATGATAGCATAGTGAGCAGAGGGGAGAGTATTTCAGAATGAAATACTGAAATGGAAGACAAAGACCAGACCTTGTAGGACCTTATAAGCCATGGTAATAAATTTAGATTTTTTAAAACCACTATGGGAAGTTATTGGAGGTTTTTAAGCATGTATAATTATATGATCTGGTTTATCATTTTAAGTGAGCCATTGAACTATGGGAGCAAGAATGGAAGCAGAGAGACCAGTTGGAACGCTATTGCAATGTCTCAGCAAGAGATATTAGTGGCTTGGATTAGGGATTTTAGTGGAGATAGTAATAAGTGTTGGATTAGGGAATTATTTAGAAGTAGCATGAGTCGGTTTGCTACTCTGAGAGAAAGAAATGACGCAGGGATTATCATCAGGTTTTTGGCCTGGGCAACTGGATGGCTGCTAGTGCCATTTCCTGAGATGGAGAAGATAGTGGAAGGAGCAATTTTGCAAGAAGAACAGGAATCAAGAATTGTATTTTAAACATGTTATGTCCTAAATAACTATTAGACATTCCTATGGAGGTGTTAGGAAGCTCTGGTGGTGTAGTGGTTAAGAGTTAGGGTGCTAATCAGAAGGTCAGCAGTTCAAATCCACCAGGCACTCCTTGGAAACCCTATGGAGCAGTGCTACTCTGTCCTATAGGGTTGCTATGAGTTGGAATCGACTCAACGGCAACAGGTTTATGGAGGTGTTAAATCGATAGCTAAACATATGTGTCTGAAGCTCAGGGGAGGTCAGAAATACATTAATTGATTTGGGAATCATCGGTGTTTCATCATGCTATTATTTCCCAAAAGCTCCTTCCTAGTCTCTGGTTTAATTTTTCCAGAGTTCAAACTTCCAGTCTCCTGTTTAGAGGTTGGGAGTATGTTAGGAAAGAAGCTGTCTTAGGCTGGATTCTCTAGAGAAGCAAAAACAGTAACACATATAAATACATATATATAGAGAGATTTATATCAAGAAAACAGCTCACACTATTGTAGAGGCTAGAACATCCCAAGTCTGTGGATCAGGGTGGAGGCCTCTCCCAAGTGACGCACGGCGAGCCCAAGATTGGCAGGTCGGAAAGCAGGGCTCCTGCTCACAAGCTGTGAAGGTTGACGAATTCCGAGATCCGCAGGCAAGACCACAAGGTTTCTCTTAAGATTCACATAGCTGCAGGGGCTGGCAAACCCAAGATTGTCAGGTCAGAGAGCAGGGCTCTGCTCACAGGCTGTGAAGATCGGTGAATCCCAAGTTCGGCAGAGAAGCTGACAGCTCAAGTCCCAAGAACCGGAGATGAGATGACAGGAGGCAGCCGCAGGATCCACAGAGAGTAAAAAGCCAGAACGTCTGCTTATATTCAGATGTGGGCCATGCCACCAAGGAGACTCCCCTTCATCTGATTGGCTACTCACAGTATATTCAATCATGGGAGTGATCACATACAGATACTGAGAATCATGGCTCAGCCAAGTTGACACACAGGAAGCCATTTACAGAAGCCATTTAAATACCAGCTGCACAAGGATCAATGTATGGAGAGTAACCCAAATGCCTAATTGCTCCTTCTGCAAACTCTCAACCAAATCCTATTTTCAGCCCCCACTTTCTGAAGTACTTGGTACCTACTTGTCCTGAACCCTTAGAGGTTTTTCAAATTTTCATTAGTATTCCCCTCTGTAGTCTCTGTCTACTATCAGGATCCTTCTTTCAGTCTTTCAAAAATTTGTTGAAATCTCATCTCTTGGAACTCCTCTTTCAGCTAAGATGGAATGATCAGAACTGGATTTATCCTCCTGCCTAAAACAACTAGAAAATCAGACAAAATACATACAACAACAGTTTAAGACAATGAACAACAGGTAGTGAAGGACTGTGATTTTTTTTTTTTTTTAATTTTAACAAACAGAATTTTATTTTCTCACAGTTTAGGAGCCTAGAAGTCTGAATGAAGGTGACAGCTCTAGGGGAGGTTTTTCTCTCTGTCGGCTCTAGGGGAAGGTCCTTGTCTCTTCAGCTTCCAGGACTGTGATTCTTGAGAGAAGGAAAAAACAAGGTAAGCCCTACAATTGAACTAGTTTACTGACTGGAGGCAGTTTCCAGGCTGCAGTGCAGGTAAGGGGAACCTAGACAAACTCCAGCTCTCTGGCTGAGTTGAGGAGACAGATGTTGGAGAGTTCAGAGATGCCAATGTCACTAGAATTTCCAGGCCAGAGTACTGGAGAGAATGGATCCCTACAGAGTTCTACAGGTCTGGAGAAGAGCCCCTCAAGACTTTGGTTGAGTTTTAATCTGGGTATGTGTGAGAAGAATACAACTGGGACTAGGGAAATAACCTCTGAAAGGGAGTATGCAGAACAATTCCTGAACTTCCCACAGGACTGGAAATAAACAATTCATGTCCCCATCCCTTAATGGAAAGACCTAGTAATATAGAGAGCATCAGACAGAATCTTCAGAAGATTATTACCTTAATCATGGAATTAAATTAGCCATAGACAGAACGCTGCTCTTCACCCACCCTAATAAGCTTAAAATAAAGTTTCAAAATGATCCAACTAATTTGAAGTACATAACTGTGAACTATTTAAAGGAATCCAGAAAAATCCAGCAGAGGCGGGGCCAAGATGGCGGAGTAGTTAGAGGCCTCCGGTGGACCCTCTTACAACAAACACCCAAAAAAAACAAGTGATTTGATTATATATGGCAATCTGGGGGCCCTGAACATCAAAGGCAGAATTGAGGAACCGGAATGAGTGGCAGGGGGAGGGAGAGATGGTTTGGAAGCAGCAAGGAGTTGCCAGACCGAACCCGCGAGAACCTGAGCCCTTCAGGCATGATTAGCTTGGGGGTGAGTGGTGAGGCAGGCAAGCAGCGGTGCTCACAAGGCACGTTTTCTGCACCAGGAGAGACCCAGCGCCAGAGGGTCTACATGGCCACCCAGAACCAGTGAGAAGCAGCCCTCATTCGCGAAAGATAAGTACTTGCGTACGGCTTACCACACAGACCAAAAACACCCCCTTAGGGAAAAACCTCTCTCCTATTTACCTCCCCGCTCCCTGCTCTGCACTAGGTCCCAGACTGGCTTCAGCAATTGCGAAGTCCCCTGGGCCCCAAGTAGGATCCGTCACATGCCCAGAGCCATTCTCCCTGCCTTGGAAAGTGAACAAATTAAAAAGTGGGGGAAAAAATAAACAGCTAGCTCCCCTAAGCCAGGAACCCAAGTAGGCACAGCTCCTTTGCCTAGGCACAGGCATAAGGTATCCACGGACTATAAGTGCCTTTCTCCCTGCATAGACTTGTGTGGGCCCATCTCAACAGCATAGGCCCTCATTACTGCAGTACAACAGGGTATATACCAGAAGTCTAACTTCAACTGTTTCAGCTGTGAAGGGGCAGGTTCTTGACATTTGACACTGCCCTGCGCATTAAGCATGGTCTTCACCTACCCACACCAGGGGCCTGAGGTCTGGTGGCTCCACCCACACCACCTAGTCACCTGCAATGGGGACTCATGAACAAGAGGTGCCCCCGAGTCTTTACAGCCTACAGCATTAGGTGCTTATAGTATAGTTGCAAAACCCACCCAGCTGTGCGCTCTGGAGAACAGGGACATGCCTTCCTCCTGGACACTCTGGGACAGCCGTCAGCCCCCTGCCTTGCTCAGAGTGTGTCTCCCAGCTACAGCCAGATGCCTGTGCCTACACCAATTACACATGCCTGTCTAGGACTGTAAGTGAGAGCCTACACCACACACTTGGTGACTATCTACCTAGGCACCTGAGCTGAATCCATACAGGAAGAGTGGGTGGACTCCTGAGCTCACATACCTATCAACAGATCTAACCACCTGGTGATAGGACATTAGAGCTTCAAAGGTGCCAATAATCAAACTAGCTCATACAAACAGCCTATTTGGTCATATCAAAACAAAACAAGAAGCTAGGACACAGTAAGCAAACATAAAATAAATAAATATAATAACTTATTGATGGCTCAGAGACAAAAGTTAATATCAAATCACATAAAGAGGCAATCCATGACGGTTTCGGCAAGCTCCCAAAATAAAGAATCTATAAATTTTCCAGAAGAGGAAAATTTCTTGGAATTACCAGAAGCAAAATACAAAAGATTAATATACAAAACTCTTCAAGAAATTAGGAAGGAAATTAAGCAAAATGCAGAACACACAATAGAGGAAACTAAAAAGATTAGAGAAGAGCATAATGACAAATTTAACTGGTGACAAGAATCCATAGAGAAACAATAATCAGAAATCCAGACGATGAACAATAAAATTTCAGAATTAGACAACTTAATAGAAAGTCAGAGGAGCAGAATTGAGGCAATGGAAGTCAGAATTAGTAAGATTGAAGATAAAGCACTAGACACCAACTTACTTGAGGAAAAATCAGATAAAAGGCTTTTAAAAAATGAAGAAACCTTAAGAATTATGTGGGACTCTATCAAAAGGAATAACCTATGAGTGATTGGAATATCAGAACACCGGGGGATAACAGAAAATACAGAGAGCATTGTTGAAGATGTGTTGGCAGAAAACTTCCCTGATATCGTGAAAGATAACAAGATATCTATCCAAGATGCTCATCAAACCCC
>NW_004444131.1:3634669-3637214 GCF_000243295.1 Trichechus manatus latirostris
AAAAGCTAGAAATAGAAGCATCATATGATCCCACTCTCCTGCTCCTTGGAATATATCCTAGAGAAATAAGAGCCGTCACACAAATAGATATATGCACACCCATGTTCATTGCAGCACTGTTCACAATAGCAGAAAGATGGAAACAACCTCGGTGCCCATCAACGGATGACTGGACAAACAAATTATGGTAAATCCACACAATGGAATAGTACACAATGATAAAGAACAACGATGAAGCCGTGAAACAAGTTATAACATGGAGGAAGCTGGAGGTATTTATGCTGAGTGAATTTAGTCAGTCACAGAAGGACAAATATTGTATGAGACCACTATTATAAGAACTCAAGAAAAGCTTTAAACACAGAAGACAACATTCTTTGATGGTTAGGAGGGTGGGGAGGGAGGGTGAGGGTTATCTACTAACTAGATAGTAGATAAGAATTATCTTAGGTGAAGGAAAGGACAGCACACCCTACAGGGAAAGTCAGCACAACTGGACTAAACCAAAGCGAAGAACTTTCCTGAATACAATCAAACACTTTGAGGGACAGAGTAACAGGGGTAGGGGTCTGGGGACCATGATCTCAGGGGACATCTAGGTCGACTGGCATAACAAAGCTTATTAAGAAAATGTTCTGCATCCTACTTTGGTGAGTGGCGTCTGAGGTCTTAAAAGCTTGCAAGCGGCCATCTAAGATGCATGAATTGGTCCCAACTGCCTGGAGTAAAGGAGAATGAAGAACATCAAAGACACAAGGAAAGTAGTAGCCCAAGAGACAGAAAGGGCCGTATAAGCCAGAGACTTCATCAGCCTGAGACCAGAAGAACTAGATGATGCCCGGCTACCACCAATGACCGCTCTGACAGGGAATACAACAGAGAGTCCCAGATGGAGCAGGAGAAAGGTGGGGCGCAGTATTCAAATTCTGACTGAGAGTGGAAGAACCCCGGAAAGCATGGCCCCTAGATTCTCTATCAGCCCAGAACTAAAACAGTCTCCAAGGCCAAGTCTTCAGACAAGGATTGGACTGGACTGTGGGACATAGTAATACTCGTGAGGAGTGTGCCTCTTAGCTCAGGCAGATACAGGAGACTAAGCGGGCAGCTTCTGTCCGGAGGTGAGATGGGAAGGCAGGGAGGGTTAGGAGCTGGTTGAATGGACATGGGGAATCAGGGGTGGAAAGGAAGAGTGTGCTGTTACAGTATGGGGAGAGCAATTAGCATCACATAACAACGTACGTATAAATTTTTGTAAGGGAAAAATTAAAATTAAAAAAAAGGCTCAGGGACTTCTTTGGTCTCATCAGAGTAAACAATTGTGGTAGGGTTGCCAAATTTAGCAAATTAAAATACAGGTCATCCAGTTAAACTTGAATTTCAGATAAACAACAAATATTTTTGAAGTATATATGTGCATGTTCCAAATATTGGCAACCCTAAATTGCAGGCTACCTACCTTCAGAGACTTCAGCAAGGATGAATATTTTAGCAGGCGCACGAGGACTTTAGGTCTCCAGCTGCTGTATCTTGAACTTGAAATACCCACAGTAAATGTGAGCAAGTGGTAGCAGATTTGGATTGATCCACAGACATCTTTGTAGACAGGTTAAGCTGAGGCAAAAATTTAATTATGAATAAAAGAAATTTCAATTAAAAAAAAAAAAAAGAACTACCAGGCATGCAAAGAAGCAAGAAACTATGACACATAATCAGCAGACTTTGAGCGCAGATTTGTGAGGTATGCAAAGCAGGCAGATTCTAAATAGCTAAAAATACGTATATTTGGGGCTATTTTAAAAACAGTTGGATGTATAAGAGTTTTAGGTTCGTTCTGGTGAGATTTGGGCTAACAGTCCTAGCCTGCTGTGAAGAAGTAAACAACATGAGGGCCAGTTTAAACTAATGCACATGGGCAATCTTTGGCCCATTTGTATAACAAGTGCACAGTAGGTGTTCAAAGTACATTTTTTGAATGGATGGACAGATGGATAAAGAAACGAATGAGTGAATGTGCAAAGAAAAAAATGAGGATGATGTACATATAGATATGGATTACAGATGTTGATACACAGATTTTTTACATATATCAATTGCTAAATTTTGTTTAATAAAAGGTGACAATTGCATATACATATCACATATTAGATTTTGTTATTTACAATGTTGAATACTGTAAAAATTCTTTTTAATGGAATTTCTACTCCACCATTGGAAGTTGTTATTCCCTAGGACCTCATATTAGGCCTCTTTTCCCCCACATTCTCACAGGCTGGTTAACACGTTTTTGTATTTTCTGTTGCTATCTCTAAGCCAACAATTCCCAAATTTTTATCTTCAACTAATATCTCTCTTTTGATCTCCAGACTCATATATGCCAAATTGTCTCTTTGACATCAACATTTGCCTCTTCATGTTGTTGGGAGCCGAGTTAGTTCCAACTCATAGCAATCCTATGTGCAACAGAACAAAACACTGCCCAGTCCTGTGCCATCCTCACAACTGATATGCTTGTGCCCATTGTTGCAGCCACTATATCAATCCATCT